>NW_026936797.1:0-72582 GCF_032062105.1 Saccostrea cuccullata
GGAAAAAATTCAACAAATAAAATTTATTTACACTATGTACAATTAAATGTAAGTATTGTTATAATAAAAATCACAATACAATATATATATAGTCTCTTATAAAGTGAAGTCACTCCCACAACCCGTAGATAAAATCTAAATTTCCCAAAATAATTATAAAAATTAGCTACTTGTTTTAAAATATCTTTCCTTGGTTTAATATAATTTATTTATGCCTATTCTGTAAGACCTATATAGTTTTAATAATAAATTGTAACTCCCATAAATTCCCCCAAAATTTTTTCCGTCGATGGGTCTCCCACTCTACTTTGGGTTCCCAAAGGGATATTAGCGTCTCTATTTAATAAATTTACTAATATAATTACCCATCTGGTCTGCATGGGGTTCCATCCCTTTAAATGACTGCCAATGAGGGGAAATTTGAAGATAATAATCTGGAGGCTTCCGTATCCTCCCAACTTCTCCCCCTTCTCCTCTCTAGCAGACGAAATTTTCACTTCTTTATATACCTTTACTGTACCCACTGGTAACCTAATTAAATGCTGACCCGGAATGACCCTACGCCACTTCCGGTATAAACAAATAGGGAAAGTGCACCGAGAAGTTTTCTAATAGAAAATCATTACTAACCATACAAAATGGGATTTTTTACCAAAATACGATAAGTACAAGTAGCTATTACGTTATTAAGTTGATTTAAACAATGACAATAAATGTTCAAAGACGAAACGTGATAATTGACTTCAAACATGCTATCGAGACGAGCCCGGGGTGAAATCGTGAACCCGATTCTAAAACAATATTATATGTTGACAGCATATAACTTATTTTTTTTACAACTTTTTATCAATTATTTAATAACAAACAATCATGTACATATCAATATGCTGATAACGACTGCATCCGCTGCGAGTGATTGACTAAATACACAAAAGTGACGAAACGAATTTCGTAACACTAGAAATTGTCTTAAATATAAAGCTTTCTACAATATGCCTTCGAAATGAACACTTGTTTGTACAGGAATTGCTACAATATTTAGGACTGACCCTTTTTTTCATACCAACAATGGTCTAAAAAGATTCCTGGAATAATCGAAAAAATTTGGGTTATTGTCCCTTTTTCAGGCAATGTTGGAAAGAAAAATCAATGTTATACCGTTAGTCTGGAAATTTTTGCTGTAATAAAATTTTAAAAAATTTTAAGTTATTCTTTCGCGAAAATTTTTTTTTAAAAATAAATTATATAAAACAACTATATGGGTTGGTCCAATTGTGTTACAATTACAAATAAGAAAATGTTAACAAAGCAGTGGTTATTCGCAAAATTTTTATCGTAAAAATGAATAAGCCCTTTTGACCTAAATTTCGCAAAATAAAATCGACGTAAAAATTTCCAGATTTACAGTAGACGTTGTGTGACCGACAAATAATTCGAATCTATTTAGTAAATTCACACTATCTAAACATGGGGCTCTCTTTTCTATTTATAGCACATCCATTTATATGTAGCAACTTCTCGCAGAAAAAAAAATGACAAAGGATTAAAGGAGCTTCATTGATAACATACTTACGAAATATACTGCTGTATTCAAAATGTTCAATATGTCATGAGTATAATAAAGTTTTCCTAATAAAATAATCATGTGACTGATAAGTATAAACTACATGTAATATCGGTAGTTACCGTTAACTAACAAGCATAAAAACAATGATGATATTCAGTTCTACTTATTTTGAAATATGCAAATCAATGGGGATTTCCAGTTCTATTTATAGAAACAAAGAACAATGTACAGTTTCAATACAAAATATTTAAAGCTCTATATTTTTCTAATATATGAAAATGATTAGGAAATCAAAATTCACTCTTTCTGAATATGAATTCAGAATCATGACCTCCTAACTGCTAATTGTAACGTCATTAACTTGTGTATTTTCCCGTATTTTCTTAATAAGTTGCAAAAGACATCAATTTTTAGTGGAATATTTTTTTTTAAAGACATATCTCCACTTCCCCCCAGAGAGATAACTGATATGTAATTTTTCATAGCAGTTTACATCATCCAAAAATTAAAGGGGGCGACGGTGGCTAAAGGAAAATGCACAGAAATGAGTCATTTTGAGGCTTTTTCATTAAATTAAAAGTGTACCAAATTAATGACGTCATGTATTAACCCCCCCCCCTTCTTGTCATTTCTTTAATGATCTATCATTTAATCTACTCAATGATTAGACTGTAAAAGCCAATTTCACAACTTTTTAAGAACATTAAATTTTTAGGTCACAATTAAGCTTAAAGTCCCTTCTTATAAAAAGACCAGAGGGCATCAACAGTCATGAGATTAACCCTGTAACAGATCAGTGAAATGGCTTTTTAACAAGATTTTGTTATTAGAGATTAGATTCCCTAGTTTCTCCTCTTGTTTAAAGAAAAAACCCCCATGTTTGGTACATGTATTAACAAAATCCTTAGATACTCTGTGACAATTTTGACAAAAAATGACAAACGTTTCTTGAAATATGGTGACTTTTATCAAAAAAAAAAATGCAGACCACAGAAACTGCCATATAGAATACGCTCTTTGAGTCTTCGTCTTTGGACAAAATAAACTTGTAGATGAAAATGCAGGTACATTGTCAAAGGCTAGAACTAGGACAATCAGGAATTTTTTGGGAACAATTGAAAAGATTTTTTTAAATTTTCCTATAAATGGCCTAAATATCTATATTTCGCCATGTGATACTAAAAATAGTAATAGGAACCCCCCCAACTTTTGTCCACACTAGCTAGTTGTGGCCAGCTACTGTCATTTACATCTCAAATTTTACAATATACTTCCTAATTATGCAGCTATGACATCTAAAAAGTGCCCGAAAAATGCAAGAATGTACATTTTCTAGATTATTCCAGGAGTCTATTTTTAGACCATTGTTCCTAAGTAATCAGCAGTGACATCTATAAAGTTTTAAAAAGGAGTAGTAATCTACATTTTCTACATTTTCGAAAAATCTGTTTTTAGACTATTGTTGATATGAAATGAAACAAGAGTTCATCCTAATATTGTGGAAAATTTTTACAAACACATGCTCATTCTGAAAACATATTGTAGAAAGCTTTTATTTTTAAAACTTTTTATATGAAGCTTCCAATTAGAACAAAAATGTCATTTTTCCTAATATTCAGAGACATATCTATATTTAGCCAAATGATACTAAAAATAGAAAAAGGGGGAATTTCCCCCCATCAATTATCCATACCTGCTAGTGGTATCCAGATCCTTTATTTACATTAAAATTTTACAAAATATTTCCTGATTATGCAGCAACTACATCTAAAAATTGCCTGAAAAGGTGCAATAATCTACATTTTCTTTAAAATTTTTGAGTAATCTATTTTTAGACCATTATTGCTATTAAATGAGACAAGAGTCCATCCTCAATATCGAAGCAATTTTTTACAAACACATGTACATTCTAAAAATATTGTAGAAAGCTTTATATTTGTTAAGACTTTATTTATAAGCTTTCCCAAATTTGAACAAAAATGCCGTTTTTCCTAATATTCAGAGACATATCTATATATAGCCACCTGTTACTAAAAATAAAAAAGGGGAAATTTCCCCCCAACCGTTGTCCATACCAGCAAGTGGTGTCCAGCTCTTGTCATTAGAATTTCAATTTTTACAACATACGTTCCAATTATGCAGTAATGACAATTAAAACTTCGCCAAAATTTGATTTTTCACATTTTTCTAAAAAATATCTTTTATGTTTGTTACTAAAAATAAAAAAAGCCCACTTTTATTTTTTTCCAAATGACACTTTTTCCCAAGTATAATAACTCATAAAATTTGGGAAATTTCCGCGGACAATTTTTCTTATTTAGCCTAAAGATTCAAAAAATTCCAATTTCCCCATTTTTCAAATTTTTAAAAACCCTGTCAGTTTGCATGACCTTTTCCTTACAGGAAGAATATTTTTAGAATAAACGATTATATGCCCTTGTATTAAAAGGTCATGTTATCATATGATCCAATGATTTTTGTTAGAGTGTATTAGATACCACAAATATTCTTTTACATTTCCTCAATTTTCATGTTTTCATTTAGTCAAAATGGGCCAAAAATGGCCGAATTCAATATCCCTCTCCATGGCAACCAAACCACTGTAAAATTCCGCCCATATTTACTAGTTTTGTACCAAGACACACCTATGGTAAAAATTTCATCAAAATCTGAGACATGTCGTTTCCAAGCCCTATGTAAAATTTGTTGGTGCTTACAGAGAATGCGTGTTTAAATCGGTAAAGAAAGTTGGCGTCCTATTATCGTTGGGGAAAAAAGAAATAGTGTTGACCCCCAAAAACAGAAAACAGCTTCGTAATTGTAAATACATACTTTAATTATTGTAATTATTAGTAAAGTTGTGTAAATGTTGATCATTTCTGCAATTGAAAGAAAAGTGTTTGTTTTGAAAGTTTATTTTGACGCTAATTTCGCTATCCTTAAAGGGCGTTGATCCTGAGATTTTAGAGTATTTTGGTCAGGTCCTTTATTTATAAAATTCTGCATCATTTTTAAGTTCTAACATTAAATCTGAATTGTATAGTACAAATTTAACTATATTTAATGAAAAACCGCGATTAAATTCCATTCAAGTAGAATTAAGCTAGGGACTATATTTTGTGGTGGAAGGTTTTTTAGACGAAAATGATCATTTTTTTTCCATTTTGAACTATTACAGTATGTTAATTTGGGACTCCTTTTTTCCCCTCCTGGTTGCACAAAAAGCTATTTTTCAGTGAAAGTGTTATGCTGGTTCTAAAATATCTATCAAATTATTTCTTATGAATTCTATCAACAAAGTGTGACAAATATAGTAAATATATTCTGAAAATCCGGGAAAAAAATAGCCAATTTTAACGTAAAAATGACACTGTTTAAGTAATATCTGAAAATTTAATCATTATACCCCCACTTTTGATGTTCTTTTCTAAATATTCAAGATAAATTTGACCTATTTGCTCAAAATAAAAAAAGTTTAAGACTTTAAAATAATTTTTTTGCTAATTAAATTTTCAATATGTTGCCCCCCCACCTCGGGAGAGAGGGGGGCCCTGTGGGGGCTTTCCCTTTGTTGTTAACTAATAAATTAATAATTAAGTCAAAATAAAAGTTCAACAAATAAAATTTATTTACACTATGTACAATTTAATATGAATGTTGTTATAATAAGAAATCACAATACAATATCTGATACCTTATGAAGTAAAATCACTCCCACAACCCGTAGGTAAAATCTAAATCTCCCAAAATAATTATAAAAATTAGCTACTCGTACCAAAATATACTTTCCTTGATTTAATAAACTTTATTTATACGTATTCTACAAGCCCTATATAGTTTAATAATAAATTGCTACTCCCATAAATTCTCCCATAAGTTTTCCCGTCGATAGGTCTCCCACTCTACTTATGGGCTTCCCACAGGGATATCTCAGCGTCTCAATTTAATATAATTTGACTAATATAATTACCCATCTGGTCTGCGTAGGGTCTGCCATCCCTTTAAATATCCCAATGATGGGAGCCTCCATAATAATCTGGAGGCTTCCGTATCCTCCCAACTTCCCCCCCTTCTCTTCTAGCAGACGAAATTTTCGCTTCTTTATATACCTTTACTGTACCCACTGGTAACCTCAATTAGCCAATCGCTGACCCGGAATGACCCTACGCCACTTCCGGTATAAACAAATCAGGGAAAGTGCATGCAGAGAAGTTTTCTAATAGAAAATATTACTAACCATACAAAATGGGATTTTATTACCAAAATACGATAAGTACAAGTAGCTATTACGTTTTTAAAGTTGTTTTAAACAATGCAATACAATGTTCAAAGACGAAACGTGATAATTGACTTCAAACATGCTATCGAGATCGAGACCGGGTCTAAATACAGTGAACCCGATTCCAAAACAATATTATATGATTGACAGCATATAACTTATTTCTTTTACAACTTTTTATCAATTATTTAATAACAAACAATCATGTACATATCAATATGCTGATAACAACTGCATACGCTGCGAGTGATCAATGAAATATATAAAAGTGACGAAACGAATTTCGTAACATAGCCCCCTCCTGAAGAAAACATTCGTCCCGAATGCAACTGGACTTGGGTCTATTGAAAATATCACTTGCAGTTATAGAAGTAAGTATGAATCAATATAATAATAATGCAATTAAAATGTACAATGACATGCATAACATGACAAGAAGTAGCATTAATAAAATATGATAATCAATCATCTTACATTTAACTCGAATCCATATACTCATCGCAATGACTAATGCTACATGTAATTATTATATAAAAACATGTCGGCTACATCCATCCCTTAACTACTTGATATTTATAACAACAACAACAAAACAAAAGAACTGGATTTAGTTGGATTTACAATACTTCTCCTATCATCAAAACATTTGACATGAATGAGTATTTATAAAAATTGGACATATATTCCAAAACACACAAATCTATTTTTCTTCACAAATTACAGTTATTCCTCTGAGAACTCTTTGTGTCCAAAGATCATTAAGAGCAGCTGGCTACCAATTTTTCGACTAGCGTTTCTAATCTATAATATACCGCTTCGATGTGGATTTTCCTTAAGGTCCTCGCGTCATTAGGTAAATGGCAATTAATGTTCTTCGGTCCATCTCTCATGTAAGGGAGATACATCGAAGTAGGTGGCATCACGGTAATAAAGTAACTGGTAGGTTCCCTCTATCCAGTGTATTATAAGCAGGTAATAAGGTGGGGTCCTCCATCATCCTTGCGAAAAGGGAATCAGGTTGGTTTGTGGTGGCAACTGTGCAAAATATTTTTCCCGCCAACTCCAGACCGATACATTGTTGTGACACTAAGGGATGTGCGCTATCACTGGGGGAAGTCTGTATCGAAACGTCTCGTTTGTCAAACTCCCTCTCCGTCATAGTTGTTAGGGTTCTACTCGGTGTAGAGGTAATGGGGGCTCCTTATTGAAATATCAGGAGTCAGCAGGTCTTCTTCATCTGACGAGTCACTTAAACTGTCCCCGAATAATCTTTTGAAAGACCTCCTCTGCGGTGTATCGTTCTTACTCTGACGTGATGATGTTGACTTTTCCGACTGCAGGAGTGGAGGCACTGGGATGGACTTCTCAGTGATGGGATGCAGGCTCGGGGGCAGTTTCTCAGTCAAGGAGCAGGCGCTGGGGTGGACTTCACGGTCGGCATTGATGGAGTCAGGCGCTGGGTCGGACTTCTCGGTCGACAGGAGCACAGGCCCTGGAGTGGGCATCTTGGTTGACAAGGGCGCAGGCGCTGTCATGGACTTCTCGGTAAATCGACAGGAGTGCAGGCGCTGGGTGGGATTTCTGGTCGACATCGATAGGAGGCGGGCCGGGGGCGGACCTATGTGATGACGGAGCGCAGGCGCTTGTGCGGATCTCTTTGGTCGCTTCTTGGCATTCCGTCCTTGGTGAGGCTCCGTGTATTTGCTTTTTTTTTTTGCTTGGCCCTGGTGGTACGGCTGATCGCTGAACACAAAGGGGAGCTCCTTCATGAAGGGCACGACATGTCTCCCTCTCCCACGTTGGAAGGCCTCAAACTCCTTCTCTTCCTCTATGGTGAGCGTGAGTGTTGATTTCTTCACTCTCTGCAGGGTCCTGCCCTCACACCCGTGCTTTTGATCTTTTCGTCCAAGTACGATCCCGCAAGTGGCACATCGGAACACGAACCCAGAGTGCACTGCAGTCATGTGCCTCTCACAGTGACTCTGTTGCGTGAACTCTCTGTCTTCTGTGCACAGTCCACATTTGAATCTTTGGATCTGTAAAGTAATAAAGGGATACTTATCCCTATTTCTACAACTCCCAAACATTAATAATGGGCATAATAAAACTGCAAAAGATGATTTACTAAAATTTCCGACAAAATGATTAGCTATTTAATATTCACTAAGCTACATATATTTCGAGGCAGATCCCATATTACTAGTTGGGTCTATTACTTCCTTTGTAAGGCTTCAACAAATTATAGTGAACAACCTTGGATTTACTTTTTGTTGTTTTTCTAATTTTGTATATAACATCATTGATTCTTTTCAGAATTAAGTAAGGTCCCAACCAATGACACTGGAGCTTTGGTGATCCCTTTTTATTAATTTATGGGCGTAGTACCATACAAGATTCCCTTTCATAACCTTGAAAATTTATCTTTGAGTTGTATTCTCTTAACATTTTTTCTGTAGCTAAACTCATTTTATCCCTAGCAAACTTATGTTTTTATCCATAGATTGAAACAATTTGTAAGCATATTCTGACATTTCTAATGTACTTTCAGGTTGTACCCTTTCCCCAATACTAAATAGCTGGGGAGAAACATGCCTACCGAACATCATCTCCATACTTCCCAGTTGACTCGTGCTGGGCTACCTATAAGCTAACATGAGCAAGGGTAAATGTTCATCCCAATCTTTCTGATTTTGAGAAACAAATGATGCTAACATATTTTCTATTGTTCTGTTTGCCCGCTCTACCAACCCATCTGACTGAGGTCTATATGGTGAGGTTCGGGTTTTCTGATGCCTAAAATCCTACACATTTCCCTAAATACATCTGACTCGAATGATCTTCCCTGATCACTATGGATTTGCATGGGTTTTCCAAAAATACTAACTATTCTATCAATTAACTTTTAGCGACTGTGACAGCTTTCTGTTGTTGGGTACCCATCCACCCATTTTGTAAAATAATCCCCCATAACTAAGATGTAGAGATTTCCCTTATTGGATTTGGGCAATGGTCCCATAACGTCAATTGCTACCCTCTCTAAAGGAGCACCAACCACATATTTTTGAAGTGGGGCTCTTATTCTCCTATTAGGGGATTTTCTAGACTCACAGGTGTCACATGTCACACACCAATGTTTTGTATCAGTACTCATTTTGTCCAAAAAATATCTTTCCCTTACTTTAGATAGGGTTTTCTTAATACCTAAGTGACCTCCTGTAGTACTATTGTGTAATGGGGTCAAAACTTCTCCCACTAAAGCTTTTGGGATCACTATACAATAATTTCTTTCTAACCCATCATGGACATAGTACAAGGTATTGTGTCTGTTTTCTAAAAGATTCAATGAACCCAAAAAAATTTCAAGTCTCACTTAAATGGGATATTTTCCCCAACTGGGTTGAGTTCCATCTTGTACCCACTTAATAACATGCTTTAAATCTGGGTCTTCATTTTGATATTTTCCCACATCAAAATTTTCTGTGCTAATTAAACTTTCTTTATTTTCAGGTCCCTTTTTTTCGACCTAGTTTCAACAACTGAACACTTTTGTGTAGATTTTTCAGGTAGGTATTTTACCTCTGCTTTAGCACAGTATGTACACTCCACATCAGCACAAGGTCTGCGGGATAAAGCATCTGCATTCCCATGCAAGCGACCTGGCCTGTGTTCTTTTTAAAATTTGGGAAGAAGCTAATGTTTCTAGCCAACGGGTATTTGACCTTCGGGATTCTTAAATTTCAGAAGCCATCGTAATGAACCATGGTCTGTTCTTATTTTAAATACTTCCCATAAAGATAATGGTGAAAGTGTTTGATGGACTGAATAATAGCTAACAATTTCCCCCCCCATCACACATTGGGTTAGCCTTTGAATAGCTTCTTGAACTTTGACTTTTTTTCCCCCTCCTGGATTTGGGATGTCAGATCCCATGCCATGTTTAGGCATCTGTATCTATCACATATTGTCCCTCTTTTCTTGGGATAAGAAAGTATTGGGCTGCTGGTTAAAGCTCTTTTCAACTTGTCAAAGGCTTCTTGACAGTCTGGTCCCCTACAAACTTTTTGGGGTTTTTCTGTTAATTTGTGCAAGGGCTTAGCTTTCGAAAACCCTTGAACAAATTTCCATAATACGAACAAATACCTAGAAAACTGCGGACATCCCTAACATTTTTAGGTGTGGGCCAATCTTGGACCACATGATTTTGTCAGGGTCAGTCTTTATTCCCTGTTCGCTGATAATATGTCCTAAGTATGCTTTCCCTCTGTAAAAGTTTGCACTTTTTTGGGTTTATTTTTTGGTTTGCTTTCTTTAATCTACTGAACACTTTTTTAAGTTCCTAAGGTGTTGGGAAAAATTAGGGGCTAAGACAATAATGTATAAGATATACCATGCAAATTTCCCACGACAAATGAGAGAGTACTTTTTCCCTCAATCTTTGGAAAGTGGCCCCCCCGTTTCACAAACCGAATGGCATACAGTAAAATTCCAATGACCACCCCCCCGGGGTTGAAATGCTGTTTTAGGTTTATCTTCCTCTGCTACCTTAACCTGCCAATACCCACTTTTCAAATCTATAGTGGAATAGTATTTTGATCCCGAAAGGGCATCTAATATTGACTCTATCCTAGGAATAGGGTGACTATCTTTGATAGTTACCTATTAGTTTTCTAAAGTCTATGCAAAACCTTATCGAGTTATCTTTCTTTTTTAAATAGAACTATAGGGGAGCTCCAGGGACTATCTGATTCTTCAATCACTCCCTTAGCTAACATTTCTTTAATTTCCCATTAACATCTTGCATTTTCAAAGGGAATTTCTTGGGGCTTGTTTAATGGGGTTTCTATTCCCATATCTATTCTATGCTGCCATATTTGTAAGTCCCATATCCTCAGAATTTTTAAGAAACAACCCTGATACTCTACAAGTAAATCTTTTAATTGCTCTTTTTTAATTTCTGTTATCCCAATACATGACTCTTCATACAGATTTTTTAAATGTTCTGGTAATTTAGTGGGGGTATCTTCTAAGCTGATTTCTGATATAGCTAAACTATCATCTTTTTAAAATGGAGACTTTCTCCATTCCTCCCATAAGACTATTTTTATGGAGTTCAATTTCCCTATCTGACACATTCATGACTTTTAATGGGATTATCCCAGATGTGGGGTTTACAAATGTCCTAGCCACTAACACTTCATGTTTACCCATAAATTCTATATTTGGCTCTACCAAAGCCTCATCCCATTTTGGAATAGAAACCAAAATTCTACCACGGGCAATAAACTCTAGTTGGGAGGTACTTTTACGTCCTCCATTAATGCAACTCTAAAGGTACAATCTACCTCTCCTCTAAATCTAAAACAAGGGATTCTTGACCCTTAACCCGTAAACACATCTTTTTTCTAAGATATCACATGAATGTTCAGTCATGAAGTCTAAACCTAAGATACCGTTGTATCTAATATCAGCTACTATCACTTTGTAGTGATTTCATTTTTCCCCATTTTAAAATGGACTTCACATTTCCCCCTATTTGGTATTGGGTCCCCTGTAGCAGAGGCTAGTTTCACATCATAGGGTTCTAAGGAAGGTGATTTCCCCTCAGAACATTTCTCTAAAAATTGGGTACTAATAATGGTAACATCTCCCCCGAATCTACTAAAAATCTACATTCTTTCCCATTGATTTGTGTGGGAACAAATATGCCTGATTCAATTTTGCTTGCATTATAACAATTACTTTGGTTTCGAAAGGGTTTTTTTGGGCCAATTTCTCTCCCATATCCCTCTCAACTTTTTCATTCCCATCTCCCTCATTTGAGGTCAAAAGAGTATCATTAACATTTGATTCATTTTTATTTTCACCTACAATTTCCTGAAATCTGTTTCATTTTCCTGGGGTTTTATTTAATTCTTCTAATGGAGTGGGTCTTCCCCCAAATTTTGTCGATTTCCGACCCCCGAAGCCGACACGGGAAGGTTTCCCTGTTGTTTCCCTGAATTGAATTATTTCCCTTTTTGGGACCCTGATTTTTAGTGCTACCATTTTATTTCCCCAAAAATAACCATTCCCATTTTCTTTTTTATTATTTGGGCCATTATAACCGGATTTTTGAGCTTTCCAGCCCTGGTTATTTTTCTGATTCCAATTTTTCCAATTTCCTTTTTTTAAAAGGGGGTGGGGTTTTGTATTCTGGTTGTTTTTTTTAACCTTTCTATGTTTTCATTTAATCTCCCCCAAAAATTTGGTCAATTTAAATGAATCTTGGGGGGTTACCACTCCCACTAGCATCTATGGCGTTTATTTTTCAAATTTAACTTTTTGTATCCCCAACCTATAAGTTTTAACCTAATTGTAATTTGGGTTTTTTTATCCCTGGTGGGCCTCCCCCCGCAGCCTTGTCGGGGCTGGTAAGCGCTATAAATTGGTCTAATGCAATACGTTAGTGAGACTGGGCCCAGCGCTGGGATAGGCTTGTCTGGTTAATTTCTTTATTGCCTGGGCCAGCTCAGAGATGCTCTCATTTTGACCCCTCACCCGAGTTTTCAATCTTGCCCTAAACATTTCAGATCTTTCTGTGGCCCCAAAGCGTCTTTTCAAAGCTGTTATCAGGGTTTAAATTTCCCCTTTTCTGACCTGGGCTCAACTTTTCCCAACAAACTACATGCATCTTTAGCTAAATGACCTGCTAACTGTAAAGATTTAGTTTTGTAATCCCAATTATTAAGGTCTCGACTATCCAAAATGGGGAGATAATCATCAAAATCTTCATTCCCATCAAATATCCTAGGGTTTCCCTTTCCCTGGGGGATCCCTAGTGGGTGTTGACACATTCCTGTTCCCATTGTGATGGGAGTGCTAAACCTGTTTTATTGGGTGCACTGGGAATGATGGTAATCTCCCCTCCCTGACCTGGAATCTTTCCTACTAAATTCTGGGAGGTCACCTGTAAAATTGAATTGAGATCCTATCATCCCTCTATTTATCCCATTCTCTTCTCCCACTCTATATTGGTCATATAGCTTTGGGGGTCTATTTTCCCCAACATTGTCATTACTTAAATGCGATGGGATTTGATACGGGGGTCTATTATTTATGTGGGCATCCTTTACCCTTGTTTGATCCCCTTCCCCTAAATTCTGGGATTCGTGTTTAAATTTAAAAATTTCTTCCTGCATATTCTCTAACCTCCCATCAATTTCTTCCCTAATGCTTACAAATTGCTCTCCTATCTTTTGATTCATTTTTAAATTACTAGAAAATTGCTCTTGTAAAACCTTAACTAATGATACATTTGCATTTTCAGATATGGGAGACATGGCTGCTGAGATACCTTCTGTGGGAGCAGGGACTTTCCCCTTATCCCCAATGGATCCAGCGGGACTGAAAATTTGCTGACCTATGGGTTTGAAAGTGACTTCCCCCGGGTCTTCTAAATCTGACATTTCTGTGACTTTTTTTTTTTTTTTTTTTTTTTTTTGTACACTATGAAATTTCAATGATTGTAAAATTTTAATTTAATAAAGCTAACCGAGGATGTGGAAAATTTTTCCCAATCAAAGGGACTTGATCCCACTTCTGACACCAGTGTTGCGCCTCCCACCTGGGGGAAAAGTGGGGCAAATGTGTGGGCTTTCCACTCTCGTATGTTAACTAATAAATTAATAATTAAGTCAGGATAAAAGTTAACAAATAAAATTTATTTTCACTATGTACAATTAAATGTAAGTATTGTTATAATAAAAATCACAATACAATATATATATAGTTTTTTTTATAAAGTGAAGTCACTCCCACAACCCGTAGGTAAAATCTAAATTTCCCAAAATAATTATAAAAATTAGCTACTTGTACTAAAATATACTTTCCTTGGTTTAATATAATTTATTTATCCCATTTGTAAGACCTATATAGTTTTAATAATAAATTGTAACTCCCATAAATTCTCCCATAAGTTTTCCGTCGATGGGTCTCCCACTCTACTTATGGGGCTCCCCAAAAGGGATATTCAGCGTCTCTATTTAATATAATTTGACTAATATAATTACCCATCTTCTCATAGGGCTCCCTCCCTTTAAATGACTGCCAATGATGGGGCCTTGTAAGATAATAATCTGGAGGCTTCCGTATCCTCCCAACTTCTCCCCCCCTTTTCTTCTAGCAGACGAAATTTTCGCTTCTTTATATACCTTTACTGTACCCACTGGTAACCTCAATTAGCCAATCGCGCCCGGAATGACCCTACGCCACTTCCGGTATAAACAAATCAGGGGAAAGGCCGCAGAGAAGTTTTCTAATAGAAAATATTACTAACCATACAAAAAGGGATTTTATCTACCAAAATACGATAAGTACAAGTAGCTATTACGTTATTAAGTTGATTTTAAAAAATGACAATACAATGTTCAAAGACGAAACGTGATAATTGACTTAAACATGCTATGGTGAACGGGTCAAATCGTAACCCCATTCCAAAACAATATTATATGATTGACAGCATATAACTTATTTCTTTTCAACTTTTTTTCAATTATTTAATAACAAACAATATGTACATATCAATATGCTGATAACAACTGCATACGCTGCGAGTGATCAATGAAATATATAAAAGTGACGAAACGAATTTCGTAACAAATGCCAGAAAAATCACTTTTTATTAGTGCAGAAAAGTCAAATAATTGATTATGCGAAGCAATTTTAACATTTTTCTTAGTCACAATTTTTAAGTGTTTTTTTTTTTAAACAAACAAAAAGTTCATTTTTTTAAAAATTTTTAATTGAATAAAAATATTAGAGGAAAAACTAAAAATTTAATTTGTAATTAAGACACAAATTTAGGTGCAAAAAGGTCATATTAGATGTACTATAGCGCCAAAAGAAGTGTATTGCCCCCCATTTTTTGAATTGAATTTTAATTAAGCTATGTGTGTAGAAACTAAAAATATACTTGGCAAATAAAGTTTAAGACTTTAAATATCAGGACCGAACGTCGTTAAGTGCAGCCATTTTTCCTCTACAAGCACTGATGTAAAAAGTGGTCAGTTCCGTCACTGTCGAACACCAACAAAACTGGAATCCAAATGAGATAAGGCTGACAATTTTTAAAGGTAAAACAAAGATGAAATGAAGATTTTAACTCTATAAGATTTTTATTTATTGCATGAAGGAACCATTGAGCCTATGCATCAGAAATGGAGGGGGCAAAGTTCGCACGTAGATCTAGCGCCGAAAGCCCCCCTGCCCGACTACCCACCAGCAATTTTCCTTTATTTTTTCGTCAATTTTATTTTAACGTGTACAAATTTCTTCATTTATTTATTATCCCTTTTAAATACCTATTACCTTTTAAAAGTGACAAATCTTTTTTTACAAGTAGGAGTGCTTGGAAATCGTAATAAAGTTTAAGAAAGTTGAAAATATATCAAGCCACGATCACCATGTGCAAAAAAATTAATGTGCCCGAAGAAAGGTTTAAACTGAAAGCCGGGTTTGGGGAAAAGTTCACTACAGTAGAATTTTAAATAATGTAAATTAATTGATAGGATAAAGTATGCCTGTATGCTTTATAAATGTGCAATTTGAAATAACCTCTTTTTAAGCACTAATTTACTTTTGTGAGAGTTGTTCTTAACATCCTTGTCAATTGATATCGAAAGTAATAATACTCCTCGCAAGTGTAACCTTCATCGTCCTCACCATCTGCTGCAATATCGGAATAATTCTTCACCGCTTCAAAACCAAAGGAATTGACAGACTTGTCTGGATTCAATAAAAGAGCAGTCGGTGTTTTATAAGACGATAGCTGGCTCCCTTTCCCCATTTATTCATTAGCACTTTTGCCCATCGGTTTTGAAAGAATAGGCAAAACCCAATACTTTTTCCCGAAGTTAATTGCTGCCACTAAAATTCGGGACGATGAAGTTTTTCTTTCATGTGCCATAGTTTACACATTAGTTAAGTTTTTTTCAACTTTCGTTTTATGTAAAGAAAACCCCGGGTTTGTGACATTATTATTTTATTGGTGGGATAATAAAATTTAAATTTGTCGCACCTAGTTAAGTTTTAGTTTAATCTTGCTAAGATTACAGATAAAAAATAAATAAGAAGGAATGGATATTGTATTGTTTGAATTCTTTTTTACAAATTGTATGATTAGACGATGTTAGGGCTGGTAAAATTTTTGGTGGGCAAATGTTTTTATTTCTTTTTATGAAAATATTTTCTTTTCACGATTCACGATATATAAATTTAATAACTAATGTCAGTCGCATGATATAAAATTACTGTATCTCGTTCACATTTTATTTCTTCGCACCACATAAGATTTCTATTTTTACGTTTTACTTTGCACCGACTAAATATTTCGCTGATTTTAAGTTGACATACATGCATATGTGTACAATTTGATGATGGAATAGTTAAAAATTCAATTTACATGCCTAAACAGCTTTAATTATTATTTCTTCGAAAAAGAAAATTTCAATTGCATTATAAAAAAATTAGATGCGTTCTTGTTGTCAAAGCAACAAGTGATCTTACGATCGATTTCTATCTAGAACGATATCTTTATTCATCCTATCAAACAGGGTAAAGAAAGTAATTTTCTTATATTCACAGTCTCTAAATTTAAAAAATAGATTGTGGTTATTTTAAAAGTCTTCTACAGAATCTCTCATAAAAGCTTTTAGAGATCGGCAAAATCTTTAAACTTGGGAGAAAAGTCAATCATTCTGCAACTGGAAAAAGACAAACAAAGAAAATGTTAACTGGTCGTAGTGGGATACACAAACCAACGGTGACAAAGTTTGGATCGGTCGTATATATCTTTGCAATAAATGCCCCTTTAAATATTAAAAAATTTTAAATTCTTAGTAGACCCTTAATCAACCCTGTAAATCAGATCTTAAAAAAAATATATCATGTAAAAAAAAATGAAGGTAGTTGCCCACATTTAAATTAAGGGGGTCGGCTTGGGTTTCCATTGCACAGTTCATTACGCATCATAGCAAAATGAAGTGTATTTACTGTTTTATTATTTTTTAATTTAATTCCTATTTTGTATTATTTATGGATTTTGATATTGAATCCTTTTTGTAATGTTCATATCCTCCTTTAAAAAATGAAAAGAATTAAAAATTACAATTGTAAAACTTAATTACATATTGTATATAATCGATTTTTTAAAGCGATTTTTAACTAATATGTAGATTGACTTGAAAAAGGGGCTTTTTTTGATGTTATGATAAATAAACTAGATTCCTTTACTGATTTTTCCCTATAAAAATTAAATAGTAAAATGTAATAATTCTCCTTGAAATCACTGTCAATGGACTAATCCCCGTGCTTTAGTCCAAAAATTTTAATCCCTACTTCGCAAGCTAATTCCCGGTTATGGGGAAATCGTCTAGTTTTTTACTTTTGTATTGGTCATGTTGGTATATAATGTTATTTGACTAATCCCCGTGCGCTAGACAAGTGAGCTAATCCAACTCCGAAAGCTTATTCCTCTATTTTTTATGCCCCCGTAATCGAAGATTCGGGGGTATATTTTTTTAGTTCTGTCTGTCCGTCATCCGTCGGTCTGTCTAGCTGTCCCGCTGTAAGCCCCCCCCCCCCCTGGTTTTCCGCATTTTTTCTAAACACTTGCAGATATTGAACTGATTTGTTGTAGGGGGGCTGTTCAATTTTAATGCCCTGAACTTCATGACATACAATACAGATATAATATGACATTAAGCTTGATTTTTTTCGCATTATTGAATCTTTAATGAATTTATAACAATTTATGTGACCACTTTTCATCAGATATTGTCATAGTGAGAAGCTGGAAAACAAGGGCTATTCGAGACACTGCATTAAAAGTGAATGGTAAAGAATCAGTAAACTAGATTGAAATTAAACACTTCATTCAAGCTGCTTTAAAATTCGATAAGAATTCCAAAGAAATATTCACTGAAATATGTAACATTTAGGGAACCAAATTTCTGTTTTATAGACAAATGAGCAGGTAGATTTAAATGAAGTTTGATTGTTTTTTTAATATTTATACAATTATTGCTGTTTTTGTGATCAATACAATGATTTAGCCATCTGAGGAGTACAATATTCACCGAGCCCGAAGGGCAATAATTGATTCATTATATGATTCATCGATAAAATGCTTGTTAATTTGCATTTAATTAAGTCCTAACCAAATACAAGCAAAAAACCAAATTTAAAAATTTTAAAAAACCCTTTCCCAGTCGTATCACTTTGAAATTTTTTTTTTTAAATCAATTTTAGTTGCCATGAAAAAATAATTTAGAGTCAGTCTTTTTATAGGATAGATTTTGAAAGGAAGGAGTATTATTAGGGAGATCTGACTCCCAAAAATTTAAAAAAAAAAAAAAAAAAAAAAAAAAAAAACATGCTGTTCAGTAGAAGTGTTGGAGGGGCCCCTTTGCATCCCCTCTTACCACCCTACCCTAAAATATATATTTGCTTATGTTTTTTTCCATGAAAAAAAATCACAGTCGTTTAAATCCCTTTTCCCCAAAACAATTTGTATCAATTTGGAATTTCCCAATCTATTTTTAGATCAATATAGAGGAAATAAATCCTTGTATTGACCTGGAACGTGCAGGTCAATACAACGTAGTATTTTTCTAACATAGTTAGATCTCAACCAATCAGAGAGATGGAAATTATTCAATCATATAATAAAATCATTTATTTTGATCATGTAAAATAAGTTATTTTGACCAAAGTACCATGCATGTATATAATGAATAGACGTTTCTCTTCGTAAGACAGATCGACTTATTAATTTCCAAGACATTTCATTAATAAACAAGCAATTACCGAAATGTTCACTTTTTGTAGGCACTTTTTCATGAACAGGTTGTTATAAAATGACATCAAAAAAGAGAAAGGGAAAATCAGGTAGGGGACATCTATTGCCTATGCAATACTCTCAGAATGCTTGTTGGAATTGGCCCACAATAAAGGGGATAAAGGCCAAAAAACCCTATTTTTAAAAAAACAGGCATTCATAAAGAAGGTGTTTTATTTCTACTGTGAAAATTTTTGCAGCTATCTGCTACTCTTTTTGCATTGTCCATTTCATCTATTCATATTTTGTTGAGTCAATATTCAGAGTAATATAAAAAACTTTAGAATTTACAGGTACTTCCCCCAGTTGCTTTTATTGTTCGGGAAGTGCTATTTTTGGAGAGAGCAAATCGAAGGTAACTTTATACTCTTTCTTTGTGTGACAATTGCAAGCTGTAACCTGTAACTCTGTGTGGCCAAATATCAAAGACTCTTCTATTTCTAATTTTCTATCTCTAACACTTTGAAGCGGAACTTCCAGAATGCCCAGTTTCACACAACCCTTCTCGTCAACATTTTTAGGATCTTCCTCATTTGAAATGTACACGCCACATTCTAATGCTTTTTTTTCCCGGTTTTAGTGCATTGAATATGTAAGATTTCTTGTTCCAGGCTTTATCTTTTCTCCTTTCGCAACGAATCGGAAAAACACATCTCTCATTTTTTTTTCCTCCCCCATTTTAAAACAAGCTTTGATTTCATGTGAACTGTTTCATCAAATTTTGGCCGGTTTGAATTCCGTAAGTATATCTCGCCACTCTCTCCGAGATAAGATCTGGTTGATAAACCAAAATAAACAGCCCCTTTGAGTACAGCAAGGCCTGCTTGATTTGGTATAACTACTCTACAAATGTCTTCAAATTTCTCTTTCACAGCCTCGTGGACAATGTTACATTCTAAAAACCCCCCGACCATCAAAATTACTTTCAAATCCTTAATAGTTGGAATCAGATTTGATAGATGGTAAAAAGCCCAAGACACAGTAGGATCAAACATTTTTTTTTGAAAAAGGAATGTTTCATGTGCAATTTGCCAAGTACACATTTTAAATCATTTTTGAATTGCGATTTTTCAATCAATCCCTGAAAAATTATATCTGATTTTATCTTCTTTGTATCTTGATTTGTTTTTTTCCCAATTATTTCTGCAAGTGCAACCGGAAGACGAATATGAAAAGTGGGTCTTTTTTGTATTTTTCTCATTTTCCTGTGGCTTCTTTTTTTTACTTCGAAAGTTCTTTTCTTAATTTCAAAACTTTGCCAAAAGTCAAAGTAGTCTTCAACATACGGGGGTTTAAGTTTTGAAAGTCTCCAGAACATCTTCACCAAATAAATTTTTCAAAAATTTTTTAAATGCTTTGTCAATGCATGTTCCCCCAAAAATTTCCACCCCCCTGCTGGCACCAACTCTGCCAAAGTTCCGTCTGGCTTCAGCTGATGAACTGTGATATCAGCAGTTCCCCTTTTTGTTAATAAATAGAAATTTTATAAATACCAAAACCCTTTAATGTAGTTAGAATAGCTAAAAAAATTTAATTAAAGCTAAATACTGTTGCATTACAAAATTATAAATTTTTTTTCCCAGATATTTTTATAACAAATATCTCAATTTTAAAGAAATGTTTTAAGAAAATGTTTTCCAATTTCATAAAATGCCAAAAAAGATTGTAGACTGGGTTTATACAAAAGCATGTTATGTATTGAATTCTTAAACTATCTTGGTCTATTATAATGAAGTGATATCCTTTTAGTCTTGCTTGGTTTAAAGTTTTAATAAATTTGAGGTTTTTGAATCAGCTTCAAAATTTCCCAATACTATATTTTCTACTTAAAAAACTGAGTATAACTTATACAAGATTATACAATTTCTGATCGATTTGGTTATTTTTTTTTTAACAAACCACACAAACTTTTTTTGGTTTCAGAAATTCTAATAAAAGCACAACTTACCGCCAAGATCAAGGACCATATATTTAGCTTTACTTTCCCTTTTCCAGCCAAAAAAAATCTGCTGTTTTCTGTCGATTCTAAATGCATCAGTTGACAGTAAATTGACGCTGCTTCAGGTTTCCAGGGCAAATCCAACTGGTCCCTTTTAATACCAGCCTAATTTAAAAAAAATTGTGAGAAAAATGAGGAAAAACACAAGCGTGACAGGAAACTCCATATTTGTTTTTAATATTACTTAAAGGTTCTTTCTAAAATAAAAGATTTTACTAGGAATTTTTTAAAAAAAAAAAAAACAAATATTCGTCAATTTTGATATAGTTTTTTTCTTTAAATGTATCGTGCATGTATAGCATTAAAGCTTTTGCCTCAATAAAAATTATGTCGTCTGTCTAGGTAATTCAATTATTTGTATATCTCTTGGAGAATAATCTACTTAAAGATAGCAAAGATTCTCATCTACACATAAATTTTCAGCATGTTTTGTTAGTCATTAAGTTAACTATTTCAACATTATATTCATACAATTAATTTATTATTACATTCTCTGCCGCTTCTCGCATGAACATTTTGGCAGTGTCGCCCCAGATGGCAGGTACTGTCAGAACAAAGTCTATGTCCTCCATGAAAATTTCTCCTGTGATTTTATCTTGTAGTGCTTTCAGTAGATGGTCTTTCATGTACTTGATGCAATTAGTGAAATTTTATAGCATCTACAGTTTTTACCATTCTCGGTACCCCATTTTTTTTCCTGTGAACTCTCTGAAATGTTAATAAATAAATACGACATATCTATCAGTTGAGTTTTCCCTTTTTTTTCCGAGTGAATTGTGCAACAATTTATTCATTACAATGATTAGGGGTATTTATTAAAATTATTATTTACAATGAGTAAATACATGTAACCTGATTGTATATCATTTAATATTCTTGAATCATGTGTATTTATACTATCAATTATTTGAATAGAGCCTTTTTTTGATTACCCATGGGTGATATATGTACCATTTTAATTTTCACAAAAGTAATATACGAATTTAAGAATGTGTAATATTTTTGCTTATATATGTAAATATGCTACAGTTGTTAATAAAATCGGAAAATTATTTTTGTTTATTTGATAAGCCCTAACCATGGTACCTGATTCCCCTTTTTTGGAAGTCTAATTTTGTTTATTAATATGGCGCTTATCAGATGCTAAATATATTTAAAGGGCTTGACACCTAACAATGGTGCAGAGGCCCTAATACTTGGAGCCGTTGCCCCAATAGGTGCCCTAATGATGGAGCCGATTGCCCTTTAAAAGGGTGCCCTAATGATGGAGCCTAACGCCCTAACAGGTCCCTAACAAAGGACCTAACGCCCTAACTTGGTCCCCAAATCACGTTAGGTGTCAGACAGGGTATATAAAGGAGAAGAGTTAGTGAGTTGATATACATAGCTTGGATTTGATTTGTAAAACTACTCTTGGGTATTGTTAATACACTCGTTGAAACGAACTTTGTCGTTGTTCTTATGTTAGATCTATAAAGATCTCGAGTTCCTGAATTTATACACGGGATCCACAATATTTTGTGACGCGGGTAAAAACAAACACCCCATAAAAAGAAAAAAACGTTACAATTGGTGGCAGCGGTGGGATCCAAAGAAGTTATTCTACGTGTAACACCGGAACGGGACAGCACTTAGTTTGAAATGGAGACACCCATCGTAAAAAGGAGGAATTCCCCCTAGAAAGGTAGAACGATTCGACAGTCCAGCTCCCTGAATGACTCTGGAATAGAGGTCCATGCGGGGTGAAGAACAAGTTTTCAGCCCACAAGTCGAGTAATACCAGACAATCCTAACTTTTAGGAGTTCGGGCAAAACTCGCAGGGTCTTTCCGTTCAAAACGGTCAAGCCAAGGCCAAGCTTAAAAGAATCCTATTTATTTGGGTACTCTTTGCTTTAAAAGGATGTTCTTTGTTGGTGATGTCCTGGACCTATTTTTCCCGAAAGCAAGATCGTACAGAAATCGCATGAAAATGCAGTTATTTCTCTGGTATCTGTAACAAGTATGGTATTGCTTGTTATGGTAATCGGCGTAGCATGGAAGTATGGGGGAACAGGTCTGACAAATTTCCAGTAAGAAAACGGAAATTTCTTTGACACCTACTGATACACCCTATACTGGTGGTAGTGCGCCTAACGCCCCTACAGGTACCTATCAGGAACCTAAAATGTTTGGGCAATCTGGACGCACTACTCCTCATTTGGGTAATTTTCCTCGGGACTTGGGGACAATTTTGAATTTCCTATGGCTGGCGGGACATCTACAAACAGTCCTATGACACCAAATGCTGGTCAACGAACCAACGAATATCCAGTAAGGGGGGATTTTTTCGGGGCCAATGATAAAGTTGGGGTGGTTTCTACAATATTTCGAAAACATTTAGAATTAAACTCATTGGGGGCCCAAAAAATTTTTCCAAGTCTTACTTAACACCTTGCGAGGACAGGCCCAAAGCTATGCCTATGGAATGCCCCTTACTGTACAGAATCACTATGAGGAACTAAAAAAGAAAATGGAAACCCAAAATTCGGACATTCTGCGATGAAAGAAAAAAAATATTGCAGATGTCAAAATTTGGGGAAGACAACCTGGTAGTCCTTGCGAGATTTAGGACAGGTCATCGAAGATCTGTACCGAAGGGCCTATCCAGGAAATCCAGATTTAGTTGAAGAAAACACTATACAGTCCTTCTTAAAAAAAGTGTGGACAATCTGAAGATTTTTTGACTTGCAGTGAAACCAACCCAAACCCCGGAAATTCAAGAAGCAGTTATTAATGCAATGCAAGAAGAGTGCTTGCGGATTGGGGAAAAAGAACTGCCAAAGGAGACAAAACCAGGCTATAAGCCTGTGTATGAGATTGAAGATGGGGAATTGAATGATGAAATAGCAGCTGCGGATACTGCCAAACCTCCAAGCGCGGGTGACGGGGTTTAACAGTATCTTTTAAAAACATGAGAACCCCAAGTACATGTACCAGTACAGGACCAGGGAGGAGGGGACCCCTTACAACCCGTGGAACCCGAAAAAAGGAGGAAAACTTCGGGCAAATTAAGATTTTGCCATAGTTGTGTTGAAAAGATTTTGTAAGGAATTATATTAACTAAGATGACTGATGCCGCAGGTCAGGTGTCAGTCAACTTTATACGGCCCAAAACCTAGGGAAGAAAAGCCTATATCAGAAAAAAAAAGGGGAAAAGGAAAATGTTGAAGAAAAAAAAAAAGGCCAGGGAAATCCAAATGTGAAGCTACCAGTGTGATGAACTTTTGATTTAATCTAGTGACATTTTCATTTAATATAATTTTGTTGTTTTACCTTTTATCTTTTTGATTGTTTGGCTTTTGTGTATTGAGCATTTTTATTTGCGTAATGTGATTTTACGTATAATTCATGTTCATGTTTTAAATACCCTGATATTAATGACAATGGAAGTCATGTTTCAAAAGGAGGGACCAATGTAATATTTTTGTTTTATTGTAAATATGCTACAGTTGTTAATAAAAAAGGAAATTTTTTTTGTTTATTTGATAAGCCCTAACCATGGTACCTAAATTTCCCCCCCTTATCTTGGAAGTCTAATTAGTGTTAATTAATATGGCCCTTTTCAGATGCTAAATGTATCATGTGTCTTGACACCTAACAATGGTGCAGAGGCCCTAATACTTGGAGCCGATTGCCCTAATAAATGCCCTAATGATATGGAGCCGATTGCCCTAACAGGGTGCCCTAATGATGGAGCCTAACGCCCTAACAGGTGCCCTAACGATGGAGTCTAACGCCCTAACTAGGTGCCCTAAATCACGTTAGGTGTCAGACAGGGTTTTATAAAGGGGAGAGAGTTAGTGAGTTGATATACATAGCTTGGATTTGATTTGTAAAACTACTTTGGAATTTTTAATACACTCGTTGAAACGAACTTTGTCGTTGTTCTTATGTTGATCTTTTAAAGATCTCAAGTTCCTGAATTTATACACGGGATCCACAATATTTTGTGACGCGGGTAAAAACAAACACCCCATAGAGAGAAAAAAACGTTACAAATGCATTTACTAGACTTTTATGATAAAAGAGGTAACTTTAAATTTTCGTATATACGAGAGAGTATGATTAAGGCTAAATATGTGTTTATTAAAAATTTGAAATTTTATAAAACCCGTGTATTTTTTATTTTAAATATATATGCTATTAAGCAAATTTTACCTTCTGTAAGGTGGTCTTTAATATCATCTTAAATCGCTGAAAAAAGAAATATTCTTGACATTCCTCATCTTCTACCGAGGTTAAAGAGGCTAATTTCCCCAGCTTTTTAAATCCAAATGAATTAAATGATTCGTCCGGGTTAAGTAGTAGTGCACTGGGGGGGCCCTTTTCAAAATCTGTTCCCCACCTGGCCATTTATTCGTAATAACCCTGAGGCCATTTCTGTTGAAAAAAGTAGGCATATCCAGAATAGGCTGTTCCAAAGTCTATCGCCGCCACAAAAATTTAAGGATTTCGAAGGTTTATTTCTGACTGAAGCCTGAAGGGCAGACTTATCAGCCATTATTTCATGTCCTATATCATTATTTACATGCACTTTCGGTTTGTAAACTATGTGTATTGGTGTGTACTATATTTAGATCAGTGTCGGTTATCCCCCCTTTTAAACGTTTTAAACTAAGTCCCCCTGCTATTTAGAATATGGGCTATATTAGATATATTTTGTAAGAGTAAATTTAAGAATTGCCAAAATACAAATAAATCTATCATAGAGGCAGGGAAGTGTAAACCAAAGCCCTAAAAAAATTTTTTGACAAACCACCCAGAAGCACCTGAATTCTAGATATTTTAAGGGTTAAGTGAAACACTAATAATGGACTTAAGGGAATATTAACACTTCTTTTTATGGGTTTCAAAAATTATGTGACAGAAAATTTATAGGGGCATTCAACAAATAAGGCGTAAAACTAAATAGATGATTAAATATATACTATTTTTTCCAATTTTAAAAAAATTAAAAAAACATTTTTATCTTAAAGTCAATCTATATTACATTGTATAAGTGAATAATTAGTAAAAAGATTTTTGCTTAACAATTAACCTACAGAAATGATTTCATTTCCTTTGAATATTGTGTAATTTTTGAAATCAACAACGAAGACAGCGGATTGTATACATATATCATGTACAACTTTTTATAATTAAACCCAAAAAGAAACTTGTGTTATTTTAAAAGGTGCATGACAAAATCCTGGAGATTTATGTAATTCAAAAAAAAAAACCCTACATGTAATCATAAATAAATGGTTATTTTGTAAATTAATATCTTGCAGAAATACAAATTAAAAATGATTAAATACACAACAAAATGTATGGAGTGACAAAGTCAAATATTTTAACCATGTATATATCTTTTTTCAGATAACGGAAACCCTCTTATAAATATCACCTTATCTCTTGTATCACAGGTACCTTTATAACAAGTAAAGTTTGATATCACATATTCGCACCGTCCATTCTAAGCATAAGCTATTTGTAGAAAAAAAAACTTTTTCACATGCACAAACATTTATTTAAATGTTATACATTCAATTTGAGATCTGAGGTTAATTTTTGGCGGGATATTTGATTTTCTCTGACAGCAAATCAAAAGTGACGCTGTATTTTTTTTCTTCCCGTTACAGGCCTTTGCATGTAGCTCTGTATGTCCAAAAATCGGCTCCCCCGACTTTCCGTCCCTCTTTCAACGTCAATTTTCGGAACTTTCCCAAATTTCTCACAACCATCTTCGTCAACATATTTAGGATTTTCTTTGTTTGAGATGAAAATGCCACTTCAAGGTCACCATCGGCTGATTTCAATGCCCTGAAAATGTGACTTTTTTAAAGAACCCTGCTTTTAATCGGTCTCCCTTGGTAACGAACTTAAAGAATAATTTTTACACCGGGTTTTGGGAAAATTGGGGCATCCCGCTTTGCCTCTTTATGTTCCCCTTTTGGGTAAATTTTGGCCTTTGAATTCCGTAGGTGTTTTGCTACACGTTAGGGTTTATCCGGGTGATGTCCCAAAAAAAACAGCGCCTTTAAAAATAAAAGGGGGGCCCCGGTTTAAAATAAATCGACATTGACCTTTGATTTCAAACGTTTCACGAACTTGATTTTGAATAAGTGAACATTCCGAAAATCCACCTACTAACAAAATAATTTTCAAACCTTTGCCAACTCCTTTCACAAGCACCTTAAGTGATTGACAATTTCGTCTGTAGTTGCCTGAAAAATACTTTTCATAATTGTTGTAGGTATATGCAATTTCTTCTGCGCAAATTTGATTCCTTTTCCTTTCCATTTTGATTTTTCTATAATTTTATTTATATCTTTCTCTTTATTAATGTTTGGATTGTTAAAAACCCAAAAATTCCAATGGAACTTGTAAATGGATATTTTCTGTTCCTTTTTTAAAGTCAAATGATCTTTTCTTTAACCCCAAACCGTTCCAAAATCAAAAAAGTCTTTTGGCACTGTCTTTTTGAAATTTTGTCATTGCCTGTTTGCCAAATAAATCGTTAGAAAGGCCCAAAAACCTCATCAATGCGTGTTCCCCCCCAGAGTCCTCCGGAAGCAGGAGTTAGTTCTATTTTGTTCTAGTCTCCTGCATTTGGTGTATAGTTATATCTGCCGTGCCACCTGAAAATAAAACTATATATTACTGAAAAAATGGAAAATTTCAAAATGAAGGCTAAACCCAGTTTTTAACATTTTTTTAACTACTACATGTAGATGTAAAAGTGGAATATTCTAGTAAATAAGGACACCGAGTATACTTTTCCTGAGATGTGTATACATTAGAAAAATACAAAAAAGGATAAATAGACATCTTTTTTCCAGGGGTTGGGAAAACTTTTAAATTTTTTTTGGCAACCCCAAAATTTTTTTTTTTAAATTCTGGTGTATCTCACTCATGATTGATTCAAACGTGTACTACAGGTATATTTATTCAGTATACATGAACATGAATTTAGTAACATGCATAGCCTTTGAATTCCTGCTCTACACTAAAGGTACAATATTGATATTATCAAAATGTATAAAAATATTTGAAATGGATTGAAGATTTCAAAAGTAACACACTCATTCTTACAAATGTAAATAGAGAGAGATATATATTTATTTAGTAATTTACCTCCAAGATCAACAACCATATATTTTCCCTAGGGGTTTTTCAGTTACACGAAAGCTGGAATCGTTCTGAGGCTCCAGATCATCAGCTGGCAGTAGATAGAAGCGGCCTCAGGTTCCAAAGCAAAACTAATTTTTTTTTTACTTTGTTGCCACCTGGCGCGTAGTGTTTCACAAACACATCTTGTTTAATCATAGAACTTGCAAAATGATGATTTCAAACGAAACTATTAATATTCTTTTTTTTTTTCTTCAACTTGCTGGGCAAAAATTTGCAGTGTTTTCAAAATTGATTGTACGCAGAACAGGTTTTTATGGAATGAACTTGGAGATATCAACCCCATATGCAGTTTATATGGGTATGCTGTATAAATATGGGAAGAAGACAATTGAAAAGTATAAGCCATCGTATTTACCAAAACGTTTTGTGGTTAGAATATCAAATTATCAATGTCCTTTTTTCGTAAAATAACCAAAAATTAAACAAATTAATTGTGTAAGGATCTGTGATATCTTTCTTTTCAAGTTCACAGGGATATATCGAGTTATATAAATTGAAGTTTCTTTTGTAACTGTAAAGGAAGCGCTAAACACCAACAAAAAATGCTTTTTGGACTTGGAGAAAAATATAAAAGACTGCTTATTGAGGATATTTGATTCATTTTCAACTTAGGATACCTGCCTAAAGTCTGCAAGAAAAATGATCGAAGGCAATGGACTATGCATGGACAGAAACATTATTTACTTAAATCAGGAAAATCGGTGGAAATAAAGAATTCACTTACTTATTCGTGGTCTGTTTAATGACAATATTATTTGTAAAATGAATTTTGAACAAGGTTGTTTATATCCGTGTTAAAACAGCTTATTTCTCTGTAGCTTGCCCAAATTGAAATATTAATCGTATTCAGAGCATATTCTTGCTTATAAAATCAACTTTAAAACAAAACACAAACCATGTGCAAGTGGGTGGTAATACTTCTTGCAAGGGTATTGGACAAGCATGGTCATGCTTTTCTTCTTGGTTTTCTATTTAAAAGATTCTTCAGACTTACGTGGGACAATCGCCTATGGGAAGAAGCAGGGTTAAACAAACATAGGCTGCTAGGATACCAAGAGACAGAAACCACTGTGGGAGGAACAGTAGAATGTCTCTAAAAGGGGACCAACATCTGTCCTGTAACAATTAAAGAAGAATAATTAATTAGTATAACTGTCCTGTAACAATTAAAAAATAATTTTAAAATTAGTAGTACATGTAAGTCAGGTATAATCATAATGATGTTTCAATATGAAATGTAAGAACAACGCAATATGTAACAAACTGGTATCTTTACATTTTGTATTACAATTTGCGTTGAGACCAATATAGAAATTAGTAAAGCAAAAATGTAAAACGATCTCTTAGGTGTTTTTTCCCCATTTTGCGGAATTACGTGTCAAGGTTGGTGCAAAATGTAGAAATCTGAGCTTAGTACATTTTGCGTTGTTATAACATTTCAAGTTGTTATTGCATTTCGCATTGAAAGATAGTATATCATCTTTCATAAAGGAATATTACTCGAACATACCAAATTACAAGAAAATAAGGAAATCAATTAACAAATGTCGGATGTTGTGTAAGCCAACTGTTCTTCTGACGACTAATATATATTTCAGATTAAAAACTTCAACTACGTCAATCATAAATGAAATGAAATAAGGAAAAAAATATGCAGGAAATTTGGGGAAAAAAATATATTTCAGTTTTTTTTTTTTAATTGACTTTCATGTCCTTATTTTAATTTAAAATTTCGGAGAATTTTTTTTTATCAGAAAATTATTCACATTTGATACTCTTAGCGGAAATCTCATTTAAAAACGTGTTTTTGCACGTCAAACAAGCGCGTGAATCGGATCCGTTTGTTTTTATAGAGTAATATGGAGTAAGCGTAGCATGGGTTTAAAATGCACTTCTTGTCCTTAAGCTTGCAATTGGTTACTTTACTTCTTCAAAATGAAGAAGGGGGCTAAAAAGGGGGAAAATATTATAGTTGGTCTCATCTTTTGGTGCTGTGTGTCTTTTGGTTTACAAAATATTTAACCTTGCCCATAATTTTTTGAGCGCAAAACACTTTCACTTAAAAATGCCTTGAGCGTTTGACGAAGGAACAATTTAATTGTTATCTTATATATACCTTTAGAACCAGTCACGGTAGCCTAGTGGTAGGGCGTTTGCTTCGTGATCGGGAGGCCAGGGTTCAATTCTGGTTCGCCCCCCCCCCCCTCTTACGAGTCATTAAAACACGGTCGTCAACATTCATTATTATACATGTACTAGATATTCAGCTTTGGAAGAAAATTTTTGGTACTGGAGTTCGAACCTAGCCCCCCACCCCCCCCCCCCCACCCCCCACGAAATAGGATTTTCGTGTTTGGACAGTGGAATTTTTTTTGCTTTAAATTTACAATTTTTTTGTTGGTCTAGCCCCCCCCCCCCCCCCCCCACTTTCAATTTGCTTCCGACGCCAATGCTCACTGCTCAATTCCTCTGAGTGCCGAGTATAGGACTAAATTTGAAGGCCTTCACGAACCGTATATAATTGTTAAGTTTTAATTGAAATCATTATGCTTTGTAGATAAGAATGGTTTCAAAAATCATTTTTTTTTAAATTATTATGGTAATTTTGTACGTGACGTAAGTATTCCCATTTGATCAGAATAACTTGTAATCTGATCAATTTTGGATTTTTTTAGGGAGTGGTACTGATAGATCTTATCAGCCCCAGGAAAAAGAATGGGAACTTGTTTTCTAAATCATATCTGGTACTTATACATGTTTAGTATTTATTCGGAATAGCGTTTACCTACAGAAGCAAATCTAAATCAATCAGCAACAGAACAAGAAAGATAACTGGCGATGTTATCATACCTTGTACATGTATTTATCTATCATTTACCCACAGAAGCAAGTCTAAATCAACAAGATAACTTGTGATGTGATCACACCAGATATTTATACCGAATTCAGCAACAGAACAAGAAAGATAACTCGAGATGTGATCATACCTGGTATTTATCTGGTGTATCGTACCGACAGAAGCAGATCTCAATGAGCCCCAGAACAAGGTACGTGAGACTAAACCTCTGTAGTACACCGGGAATACGTATATTCTTCAAGTCCACGGCTGAAATAAAAACAGCATACCAGGGTAAAATGAAGGGAAACTTACACATTTTGTTATATGTGTATATGCAAAGTTGACATTCCTGCGTAAACAGTATATTTGCAAATTCAGTCTCGCCCCAAAAAAGCAGACAAAAGCAAAAATCAGACCATTCCTTATTTGGATTATAACCACACAAGGCTGAATAAAAACGGAACTTATGGAACGCCATCACTGCCTTATAGCATAAAACTATGCATTCATTATGTCAATCTATCATTACGTGATGTGAACATATCTTTACGTTATGTCAATTTCTTATGGGGTGATGTAAAAATATCTTTACATCATGTCAATGCTACATTACATGAAGTAAACACATTCTTCCATTATGTCAGCACTTTATAACTTGAAGTCGGAAGTTCATTATATGAAGTGAAAATATGTTCACATTGTGTTAAAACTTCATTAGGTGAAATGAATGTTTCTTTATATTATTTCATTTCTTTAATATGTGATGTCAAAATTGCATTACGTCAAGTAAATTGTGTTTTATAATTAAACTTATCATTACATGAAGTCAAAAGTCCATTCCTTTTTGAGAATGTATATGTCTATTATATCAAAGCATTATTACGTGATATGGATTTATCTTTATTTTACGGCGAGAGCATCATGATGTGAGGTGAACACATCTTACCTTTATGTCAGTGCTTTACGTGGTGTTAAAAGTGTATAACATAATGTGAAAATATCTTAATATTATATCAACACTTTATTACATTATGTCAAAACTCCATTCCGTGATGTGGATATATAATTACGTTATGTCAACTCTTTCTTATGTGATTTAAAAAATATCTTTATCATTGGCGTCGGAAGCAAATTGAAAGTGGGGGGGCTAAGTGTAAGAAAATTTTTTTGTACCTCCAAAAAAACCTGACAAGCAAAAAAAAAAAAGGAAATATCTATTTCCCAAACACGAAAATCCTACGAACTCCAGTACCAAAAATTTTCTTCCAAAGCTGAATATCTAGTACATGTATAATAATGAATGTTGACGACCGTGTTTTAATGACTCGTAAGAGGGGGGGGGGGGGTCCCGATTAAGTAGGACGAATTACAGACACATAATATCAGCCCCCTCTTTTCCCAGACATTACCTTATTAGAAAATGTAATGTTCATTGAAAGTACAGCCCCCAACCCCAATTGTTGTTGAAGTATTGTCCACTATAGGTAATGTAGTATAACTGAAAAAATATAGGACTGATCGAAGTCGGACCTCCTCTCCGAAATAGGATTTTCGGGCTTGGACAATTTTTTGGGCTTGTCGAGTTTTTTTTGGGGGTAAATAATTTTTTTTCATTCTGGCTGACATCCTCTTTCAAATAAATGCTATGTCACGGAATTAGTTACAGTAATTTTTTCAACCATTCCAAGACCAGAATTCTGTTACAAAAATCTACCAGTCCCTCTTCTAAATCAATTGAATATGCTTTAATAAGCATGCATGGGCACATATTTGTGGCACATATGGGAAGCTTGAAAAAAGAAGGGGGACGGTATAGAGTTGGTGACCAAAGGGGGAAAGCGGAAAAACTCCCCGGCAAGCTTTATAGTTTTATAGAAAAAAGTTTCAATTTAATTCAGCTAAACTTAATGTGAAAGTAATGCAATGTCCTACATTGTAAAACTAATAAATTTATTACTTTTATGTATATTTTGGTGACTAAAGATGGTAGGGCGGGATTTCTGCCCCCTCCCCAACCCGCCAGTGCACGTGTGTTATACGATATATCTGTTTACACTTTAAAAAAGGAGAGTTAAAGACTGATAAAAAATACAGTGTTCTGAGTAAGATCAGAAGTTTAAGATTTTTATTTAAAAAAAAAAGCAATTCAGAAAAAAAAATGCTGCACGACTCATATTTGATTTATTTAATTATCAGATAAAAGTAAACGCCATTGAATTTCGGCGCGTGACTTTAATTCACAGTCGCAGTGTTAAGGCTTTGCATGTTTCAAGATTGTCAATCATTTTTCGCTTAAAGTTTTCATTTAAAGATGCAATTCCCAAATCGCTGAGAATTTAATTTATGACAGTTTTCTCTTCCGCCATTTTTTAGTGCTTTCGGAAAGCGGAAAATACGTTATGCTCATATAAAGGCCGAGGATACCCGTGTTCGCATAACGTAATAGTGAATCGATATAATGTAGAAGAGTGCGCACAGTATGACATGAGCTTTTCACATCAGATATGAGATGAAATAGCCTAAGATACATGTATGCTGACAAGAGGCTGAGCATTTTTGACACAATGTAAAGACACAATGACATAACGTAATAACGATTTGTCAAAAAGTAAGGGCAAATTCACATCATGAAATTGATTCACGTCGTCATGTAGCATATTGAAGGCATAATGTAGTAAAAGAATTGACCACATGTGACAATTTTTTCAGATAATGTAATGAAATTCTGACAACGTATTATAGCGAATTGATATTGAGTTAAAGATACATTCACATCATGTAATGAACTACTTAGACCAAATAGTAGAGAGTGCACATAATGTAATAATGAGTTGAAAATATATAAAAACATTTTTACACCACGTAAAATTGTTTTGACTTAATGGCATAAAGAGCTGATATAATGCAATGGAAGATTGGCACAATGTAATTAAAGTACGAGTTAATGCCATAAAGACTAAACATAATGCAATTGAAAGTTGACATAACGCAATGGTAGTGTGTGTAATTGTCATAAGGAGTTGACATAATGTAATGAAAGGTTGACACAATGCAATAGTAGTGTGGACTAATGTCATAAAGAGTTGACATGATATAATGGAAGGTTGACATAATGCAATAGTATTGTGGGTTAATGTCATAAAAAGTTGACATAATATAATGGAAGGTTGACATAATGCAATAGTATTGTGGGTTAATGTCATAAAGAGTTGACATAATATAATGGAAGGTTGACACAATACAATAGTAGTGTGAGTAAATTTCATAAAGAGTTGACATAATGTAATGTAAGGTTGACATAATGCAATAAAAGTGTGAGTAAATGTCATAAAGTGTTGACATAATGTAATGGAAGGATGACGCAATGCAATCGTTGTGTTCTGCTATAAGGCAGTGACGGCGTTCCATAACTTACACTGAAAGGGTTTTAAAAACACAACGTAGTGAATACTATACTCTATGAAAATGATGTTTGCTGTTACGAGAAATACGCTTTGAAATTATTGCATTAATTTCGTGTTTCTGCTAACGATTTTCGCATCCACATTCAGAATAATTCAAGATGAATAAAATAAATGTATTTAAGCTTGGATCGTACACTAGTGCTGTACATGTTAAAACCATGAACATAGATACAGCTCTGATTTAATTTTATACTGTACTATACAGTGTATGTGACACGAATGCAGCTCGACGCCATTTCGTCTTCCTTTGTTACATGAACACATGAGATTAAATTATTCATTTAAAAGAAAATTCATAATTTTGATTTAATTTGTAACATGGATGAATAATTTTACTTACATAAATTTATAGACACACAGTTAATTCAAATGAAAACCATTCAATTTTTTTTTACCGATATCTAATCTCAATATCATGCATGCCATTCGAAGTCCAATATCTGGTAGAATAAAAACGATTATTTTATATACATACTCGTAAAACAAAGTTATAAATTGTTATCAAAATTTATTATCAAATTTTTATGAGAAACAAACGATTTTGTCTGTAATACTATTTACACGGTGCAGCTTGGGGGGGAATTTTCCGGACACGGTGCGACACGGAGGACATTAACTGAGATTTTTCTAGACACGGTGCGGCACGGTGTGCCTACCTGTATATTTCAAATCCACACACACCGTGCTACACCGTGTACACGGTGTAACACAGAGCGTTTCACACGGTGTTTTTTCCACCGAGCGTTGCGGAAAACTCGTGGCCTGTACTGTACTACTTAAGAAAAATGCTCATAAACTTTAATTACTATTTTAAAACAATTTAATCAACCATTGCGATTGTTTAATTTTCTAATTAGAATGCCTTTGAGAGCTGAACAGAAAATTATATAATTTGAATAAAAAAGGAGTACGTGAAATAAATGACATATTGGCTTTTATTTATATATTGTGCAAATCAATTAGCCCCTGAAGTTCCTAATCTTGATCTGAAAGTGTTCACCATCTTGATCTTAGCCAAGATCGAATTAAGGTAGCTTTTTAAGTCCGAGTTTTAAAGTTGACCACTTTATCATGAATTTTGCAATATCATAGGAACCTCTATTTATAGCACCTTTCAATCCGCTACTTCGTTGGAATAGTCCAATGGTTAAGACACATATTAAAATAAATCTTAGAATTTAAATATTAAGCGAAGGACATGGAATTATTTTCTCGACTCTAAATCGGTTGTATGATCAAATAATAAACTGTCTGTTATTGAAAAACAATTACATGAAATCATTTTTACCACTAAGCAATTAAACGGGCTAAGATAATAGATTAAACTAGATTTACTGTGAGCACTGAGCTCAAGAAATGATACTCTCCACCTCCAATATGATTATGACGATAAAGTCCATGTGTTGCTATGGGAGACTCGAAATAAGTCTCAAATTAAAAAGTAAAATAAGAGGTGTATAATGGAATTATGTAATAAAGAATCTGTGAAGGTCTCATTAAATTTCATTCAATGGTATAAGAAGAGTTGCAGATAAGAGATGGGTACCCCCAAAGCGTTGCAGACGGACGGACACACAGATGGACATCCCATAGACATTATACCCTTCCACTTTTCAAGCTGGGAGGTACAACTAGAGTCAGTCACAATAATGATAAACGTAATATATTTTTCCATATATTCAAATAAACATGATATGTAATACAAATGAAAGGAAATACTAGTATTCCAGAAAGCATATAAATTGTTATAAAATACAATTATCATTTTCCTGAGCATGAATACAATAGAAAGACATAGAAAAAATTAACATGTTCAATTACATACACTATTTTTTCTTCGTTGTTTACATATTTTGAGCAATTAATACACAGTGGTTATGGTGATCTGGCATTTGAAAAATGCAGCAAAGTCAAACATTGATCTAATTTACAGATAATGAAAAAAGTGATAACATAATCCTTACTGAACTTTATGATAAAAATAAAAATTATCAATCTACATACATGTATCTCGTATGAATGCATGGTTAATAGTAAAAGGTTTGAATCTTTCCCTCTAGTTTCTAAATGTTACAATTTCTTTTCAACGTCAAAGATTGTTTACAGATTTTTCTTCTGTATTACCTTTTACTGCTTGGGATTTTAATTTTTGGTGAGAGAAGATCAAAAACGATTTCGTGTTCTTTGCCTGTAGCAAAGTTGCAAGCTGTGACTCTTATTTCTGTCTCCCCAAAAATGATGGATTCCTCAATCTCCATATTAGTCCTAAGTTCTGAATTCGTCAATGGAACTTCAAGAGTCCCTAGCCTATAACAGTCTTCCTCGTCAACGTACTCTGGATTCTTTTTGTTGGAAATGAAGACCCCACACTCGAGTATTTTTTCGCCTTGTTTGAGAGTTTTGAAAATGTAAGATTTCTTCAGACCAGGCTCTATGGGATCACCCTTGGTAATGAATTTCAAAAATACATCTCGACATCTGTCTTCGCCATTTATCTTATGCTTTTTATGTAGAGAATGTCTTGTTTTGTCAAATTTTGGCCACGTTTGAATTCCATACGTATATCTCGCTACTCGACGTGAAATCAAATCTTTGTGGTGACCGAAAAAGACTGCCCCCTTCAAAACAGCGAGACCTGCTTGATAGGGGATCACCAAACGCTTATTTCCAAAATGTTTTGCTAGTTTTTCTTGAACCAGCTCGCACTCAGAAAATCCACCAACCATTAAAATGACATCTACACCCGGACCCACTTCCTCTCTGAACATTTTAGACAAATGATCAACGAGTTTCTCGATCGTTGGTGTAAAAAATTTCTGGTAACTCTCAATCGGCAACTCGAGTTTTCCCTGCAAACTTGTAATGTCTTCATTTTTATGTGTTGATTCCTTTATAAGCGCTTTCATTATTGCATCATGCATTCCTTTCTTGTTTGTTTGCTCTTTAAATATTTCAGTCAAAGCTATAGGTATTAAAAGATGTACCAAATGTGAAATCTTTGAAATAACTTGTTCTCTCTTTTTGATTTCAAAATTTTGCCAAAATTCTATATAGTCTAAGACATACTCCAAATCGTATTTAAAGGTCTTCATAACAGTTTTTCCAAAAATGTCCTCAAGAAAGTTTTTGTAGGCCTCATCAACACAAGTTCCGCCCCAGTCTCCACCACTTGCCGGTACCACCTCTGCCAGAGTTCCGTTTTCTTGAAGCTGATGTACAGTTATGTCAGCGGTGCCACCTAAATTTTAAAGCATTTTTATTATGACAAAACCATTACATACAGGTAATATTTGGAAAGGTACGTAAGTTGGATATTCAAGATAAAGTGGTTAAAAAATGATATTTCGGTAAACTTTAAATAAAAAATACCACAGAATAGGAAAAGAAGTAAATGGTTACGTGACAACAAATTGTTATGATAAACGTAATGACTACAACTTAATTTTCAATCGACAATTTTATATCTATATAGCATATACTATTATCACTTGCATATCAGGGATGATATCTCTCTCAATTTATTCAATACGGAAGAATATGCTCGATGTACAAATGATTTCTAAAATGAAGTAGGTTATTGACAAAAAGTTGATGAAACAAGAATCTCAAAAGCCTCGTTTAAAGTCATTTTTTCGTAAACATTGAAGATTTTTCATACTAATTGATGGGTAATTATCAGGCACGTAGCATACCCCTCATGTTTAAGGTTAATGCAGCAAAATTGGTACTGAAAGAGGTAAGAACCTAACAGCCCTCATCCCCATCCCCACCCCCCGAAATAGGATTTTCGAGTTTGGGGAAACTTTCCCTTTTTCTGTTATACTGATTATTTACACACTGAATTGTCGACGAGTTTTTTTTCCCTTACTCCGTATTTCCATACATATCATAAGGATCCAACACGACAGGTGTGACCGTCGACAAAGGCTTACTCCTCCATTTCGTCTTATCCCATTTCTGATGTTTAAGAGTCCGCTTGCTTTGCTCCTGATTTGTATTTTTGCTGGGATTTTTAAGCTTAAATACTGTACATTATCTCAATACGCAGTATTTCTTTCAGGGAATTCAAAAAAAGTAATGACAGAAGCCTGACTGACCAGTTCTTGATTAAAGCTGAGAGTATCATGCTATTTTTGGAGGAAGATGTTGTAAAACCTTAAGGTTAAAAATTCACGTTATGTGATTTATTGTAAATCGCAAAAATAAAAAAGTATTTAATGGTTGTATAAGGGCCAATCGGTTAGCTACCTTATCGGGCGACAAGCTCCTTGCTTAACTTTATCATTACTTTACAGTTTTTTAGTATCTATACTATAATAAAATCAGATACAACAAAGAAGTGGATAATTTACAGAAGAACAACGAATTATTATGTACATAAAAATTTATGAAATAAAAGATAAAAATAACAATATTCTAGATTACAAGATCACTTTTTCGCCTCATACTACATATTACCAGGTATATTACATATAATAAATATCTTTGCCGAGGGAAAACTTATTCTTTACTTCTTAATATCGAACAGCTGTAGTATTTTATACATGGATGGATTAAAAAAAACAATTTCTTAATTTGTAAAAACAATCTTCATATAGAGGATATACTAATAACAAATAGTATTCATCCTCAACACATACGTACAACCATGAAAAACATTTAATGTACGCTATGATTGTCCTATTATATCCCCGTTTTTTTTTTTAATAATAAAGTTGTAAGGATAATTTTAATCTGCATATACATTAATTTTTGAAACAATGGAATTTTTTTTTCTTAAATGATTCTTTTATTACCTCCAAGATCCACAACCATGTATTTTAAGCCCATCTCCGTGTCCAGTTGCCTTTTCCCTTTTGCTTCTCAACAGCGTCAAAATGCATGAGGTGACAATAAATAGATGCTGCCTCTGGTTCTAATGCAATCTGCAATTGTTTGTCTGGTAATCCAGCCTGCAAACCATTGAAAAGCATTCATTATTTGTATTCTATTCATTTTTATGAAAGAAATGTACATGTCTCGAATGTGTCCATTTAAGGAAAACAATACTGCATGCAATGTAGCCTAACAGGGAATAAACAGACTTACTTTTACAGCCGCCTCTCTCATGAACATTTTTGCTGAGTCGTCCCATATTGCTGGCACGGTGAGTATAAAGTTAATGTCATCCAAAGTTATCTCCTCGACAAGGAATCTTTTTTCTATTTCTTTCATGAGATGGTCTTTCAGATATTTGATGGAAAGGGTGAATATTGGCATAGCTTCCATTTCCCGATCGTTCTCGTCCTTACACATTGTTTCTCGATGAACTCTCTAGTCAATGAAATTGCAATTATTAGTCTGATCTAGAATGTAAAGAGTGTATAAGAAATACAAACTTTAAAAAAAATTGTAGAGTATTCCCTCAAAATTAAAAAAAAAAATATCAAGCTGTGCATTAAGCAGATAAATATTGTTACAGTCCTTGAAAATTGTGGGAAATAAAGTTATCAGTTTAGGCGTACATGTATGTACATGTATTTCGACAGTGCATCAGTTTTCCTACATCTACACATCTCTCTCTTTCTCTCGATCTATCTCTCTGAGGTTTTAATTGTCCTGGAGGATACTTTGGACCACAACAGGAGGTAAAGCTATGTTGAGAAAAAATTATTTCCTCGAGACCAGAAAAAATCGAAACTTTGTTAAATACTTCCTGACATACATGCAGTATAGGGTGAAGTTTATTCAAATCATGTCGTCTGGGGATAAAATGAGGCAAGCACAATAGGTTATGAAAGATTTATACTGGAATATTTATTTAGGAATATATACAAATCAATCTTCAAAAACATCTTATGGTCATTTTGCCAGACAGGATAATAAATAAATAAGATTAATTTTTAGGACTACAATTTATATTCTCACTGACCATCGATTCATAAGCATGATTTGGGTTAAGGCTAGTCCACAAAAAGAGATCAAAACACACTTAAATATTTGTACAGGGAAATTTTAGTTTAGTACAGATTTGATTTCAATTTAAGGCTATCGTGGTCAGAAAAGGGGTGAAAATTTTCATCTAAATATGTAGAATTTTTTTTAGTTCGAGAGTAGCAGTCTTTTGATATTGAACAATAGAGTTCAAATCACTGAGCTCAAACCCATTTTTAACTAATAGAAAAATTATAAACTGGGACATTAAAAAAATCGATCCTTTTTAGTTTTACAAAGAGTGTGTGATTTTTTTTTATTGAAATTTATTAAGAGGTTTTGCATATCGTTTTTGTCAGCTTTTAGATTGAGTACTCCCTCCAAGAACACCCCCTCCTCCAGAGATCTTACATCGGAAAAAATGACTCTTGGGAACTGTTACACAGAATAGAATCCCCCGGAAATTTGACACTTATGTCGATTTTTTTGGGGAAAATCCTACATTATACTCTAAGAGCCAATTTAATTTTCCGATTGCAAATCCTGCTATAGAGTTAGTTTTCGGGGGGGGGGGGTGTCTAAAATACTTGAACCACACATATTTCTATCTGTTCGTATTACTTAGTTTTAGACCATGAGCCCCATCCTGGTTCCTGTGTACACAATCATTTGTAAGCAAGATACCTACAAACCTGGGTGAGAGTTGTTTTCAACATCATCTTGAATCGATGAAAAAAATAATACTCCTTGCAAGTGCGACCTTCTTCGTCACCATCTGTTGCAATTTCAGAATAAGTTTTCTCCGCTTCAAAACCAAAGGAATTAAAAGACTTGTCTGGATTCAATAGAGAGAGCAGTTGGTGCTTTAAAGGACGATAACTGGCCACCTTCCCATTTATTCATATGCACTTTCGCCCAGTCCGATTTGAATGAATAAGCATAACCCGAATACGTTGTCCCAAAGTCAAATGCAGCCACTAAAGTTCGGGACGATGATGATTTTCTTTCCTGTGCCATTTTTATGACTTTACACTTTGTTACTTTCGTTTTGCAATTTAAATGACTGCCCGTTTGTGACACTATCATTCTAACACCCATGCAACAATCAAGATGTGGCATAGCAAAACTGTATACTTTTCATCGCAATCACCATGATAATTGACCTTGGGAATTATGACCTATGTAACCTCGTTGTACATTGTTGTATATATCTGACTTTGTGAAGAGAACTACATTTACTACTTCTAGAGATTTAATTTTATTAAAATTCAGAAAACATCAGAGCTCAAAATTCTGAAATCAGAATCACTATAGAGTGTTACAATGTTTGGACCTTCTCTGTTTTACCTGGTAAGTACAAATTAATGGTAGTGAGAACCAGACTGGACAACCCGTTACCTAACGGGAGTTTTAAAACTTGCTCTGACAGAAGATGTCTTCTTTGTAAGCACAGCACTGACACAGACAGTTTTCTGTTACAAGCCACAGCTACAAAATACTAGGGAATTTGTCCTGTCATACTGACAACTGCATTTATCTCATCAGCTGCAAAGTTTGCTCCAAACAGTATATTGGTGAAACAGGAGATCTCCGCATGAGAGTCAATAACCACCGTTCGACCATTAGGACCAAAATACTAATGTGTGTTTGGGAAACATTTCAACCTTGAGGGTCACAAATGGGAGGACATGACAGCAGTGGTGATTGACCATAACCCAAGATGGACAGACACTCAGAGAAAAAGCAAAGAAAAGTTCTGGATGCACAGATTGAAGTCATTCCGCCCTAATGGTATTAACAAACTGAATGACTTCACCAGAATGAACGTAAACTAGACCCAATTTTTGATGATTCTATTAAAGATTATTCTCTCAATTTAGTGTAAACTCTACAGTTAATTTGCGTTACCAACTCTGGATCAACCCACATAACTATGTATTGCTTACGCCTTTATTAATTATTTTTTCCCGATTATTAGTCCTAAAACATTTCCAAATTTATATTAGATCATTATTCATATGTTAAAATATCCCTGCTACATTATTTTTCTTTGACTACATTAAATTTCTTCATAACAGCGTTCAAACCCTCAAGCCCTGAAGAGTAAAGGAGTTTTTGGGATAAACATAAAGTTAATTTTTTTTTTCACATTAACAATATTCGCCAGATCTTTCGCCTTTTGACTTGTTTCACATTTTCCAAACTTTAAAATAAAAAAAACCTAGCGGAAGGAAGAAACGAGTCCAGGAAATCATAAAAAATTTACGGACGTGTTTCAATTAAAAGAGAATATTAAGTAGTCATAAAGACTACATCATTGAAAAGCGTCTATATTGCTTCTTTCCGAGCACCAAGGTCAATATTTATTGAACAGCCCTCGTACATACAGGAAATGTTTGCATATTTAAACTAACACATTGCAATGGGCTAGAGGTTGCTATAGCTAAATTAACACATATAAATTCAAAGAAATCATATTAAATTTAAAAAATCTAGTATATACCTAGAAACAAGTAAATTATTTATGAATATAAATTCCTGCGAGCGTGAAACATTAGAAAGACACAACAAATAGTTAAAAAATAAATATAAAACATGTAAGGAAGCTCTTAACACTAACAGAAACTGTTTTTTTGGACTTTGGGAAAAATATATCATATAAAGATATGCATATTGAGACTTATTCTTTCATTTAGAACAAAGGGTACGTGCCTTTTTTGGGCATGAAAAATGTTCAAAGACAATGGACAATTTGTAAGCAGAAATCACTGTAGTTTACTTACATTAGGAAAATTAATGAAATCAATTATTAAATTTCATACTATTGGTCTTATGTAATGCTAAATATATTTTAATCTATCAAAAGTTATGTAATTAACGGTAAATAACAATTTCTATAATTTACATCTAACGGCAGATCACTCTAACTGCAAAAAAAACACCCAAAAAATTTAGGTCTTTAGTGTGCAGTGTTTAGAGCGTCTTTAACGGTGATTTTACTAATGAAATCAATCTGAAAAAAAAAACCATAAACCCCAAATTTGATAACAATTCAACCTAAAGTATAAATATTGAAAATAGTGTCATCGATTTATATTTTGGGAAAAAATTACATTAACAACAAATTCAAAACAATTCAACCTAATGTATGAATATACATCGATTTATATTTTTGGCACAAAACTGATACTGTAGATCTTTAATTTGAAAGATGCATTCAAAATAGGTCTCGAGGAAAACAATTTAAATTTGTGATTTTGATAAAAAATTTTCAGTGCACACTCCAAGTCCTGCTATCGGGCATATCAATATCCTCAGCCAGCAAATCAAATTTCACCTCGTATCGCTCTCCAGTAGTAAAGTTACAGGCTTTCACTCGAATTTCCGTTTCTCCAAAAATAATAGATTCTTCAATTTCAGTTGTTTCACTTCGATCGCCCATTGGAATTTCTAATGTTCCTAATTTGCAGCATCCTTTTTCATCAATATATGTAGGGTCTTCGGAATTCGATATAAATACCCCACACTCTAATTTCCTCTTTTCATTTTGCAGCGATTTAAAAATGTATGACTTCCTCATTCCAGGTTCAATATGATCTCCTTTGGAAATAAATTTTAAAAAGACATCTCTACACCTTTCTTCTCCGGAAACCATCTCTTTTTTCTTTAAATCGTGTTTGGATTGGTCGAATTTCGGCCAAGTTTGAATGCCATAGGTATACCTAGCAACCCGTTTAGAAATAGCGTCTGGAATATGACCAAAATATACCGCTCCCTTCAGAACAGCCAAATCTGCTTGCTCGGGTATGACCAAACGCTTTCCCCGAAACTTTTCTTTCATTTCAGATGCAGTAACTCATTATCAGCAAATCCACCAACCATCAGTAATATGTTAACATTTTTGCCACTTTCTTTTTTGAAAAGACCTTCCAGATGAGTATGTGATGTTTCTAATTGTTGGATAAAACATTTCTTTGAAAATTGCAGATGGCATCCATATGACTCAATCTTTGTATTCTATCTTGCCATTGTAAATAGACTTTTCAATACATCGTTTTATTGGTTCGCCCCTTTTCATGTGTTTATAGTTAAAAACTTCTTTAACAATATCCTCTAATCCCAATGGAAGCCTTATATGAACATTGTCACTAACAGCTGTTCCTATTTTGTTACTTTTCTTGGTCTCAAAACCTTGCCAGAATGTGAAATAGTCATCTTTGTAATCTATATCCGACGAAAACTTCTCCATGACCTCATCACCCAAAATGTTCTCCAGAAATTTGTGGAACGCTTTATCTACACATGTGCCTCCCCATGCCCCGCCGGTTGCCGGAATTAGTCCAATTTTTACCAATTTTTGAATTATTTTCTAAAAATTCTGGTGTATATGAAGTTCATATTATTTATATCTAATGCTAATTGCTTTCTACTAATGATACATATCCTTGTAAAAGCAAGAAAAAAATACTTGTACATCATAGTGTACATTTAATGCTATGGGGCGATGACTCTAACTTTTGGAAAATACTAAAAACTTTCTTAAATTTTTGTCGTTTTTCAAAATAATACTTTTTTAAATTCAAATTATATTTGTATATTTAAAGAATTTATTCCTTTCTATTGCTAAAAAACAATGTATATTACATATGTATGTATGTGTTTTATTTTGGCAATTTCACAAAAAACCTGAAGTTTCTTAAATTGTCTATGATCCTTTTGACTTTGTCAATAAAATATGTACACAATTCAATTCATATTAGAAAGATGCTTGAGTTTCTGATTGACCATATCTAGAATTTTGTGTTTTGGAGACAATATGTTTGAATTCCCATGTGTACCTATTTCACCCCGCCATTAGCAGACCAAATAAATTTTGTATACATATGAAGCAGTATTTATTCAAAAACTTGTACATTGAATTATGTTCCAAATTGTATAAAGTAACAAAGCTTTAAATTTATGATAAACGCAATGACTTTAACTTTTCAATCTTTAACACCTCTTATTGAAGAAGCAATTTATACCGGTACCTTTATCACCTACATAACTACGTATACGGGCTTATGTCTCTCAGTTGATTTCATACACAAGAGTATGCTATATACGTACGAACAATTTCTAAAACAAACCAAGCATTTAACAAACAAGTTGATGAAACAAGAATATCAACTTACAGTATCTGAATTTATCATTTTACAAGTGTTATGATCTATAGAATGATATTGTCAGCAAATACAACCCTATTGTTAGGTCATAATTTTCACACTGAATTGCCAACGGATTTTTCAATTTTTTTCCAACACGACAAGCAGCACACGGCGGGTGTGAGCGTTCGAAATGTGATGCTCACTCCTCCATGGCACATGATCTGACTTCCGATGTTCATAGAGGTTCATGTATACTCTGCTGCTGATTCTTGAATTTTAAATGGTCTTTGAGCTTGAATACCATTCGTTATCTACGTAGTCTATTAAAGAATTGCATTTGTTTATCATTATTCCAAAAGACAGTAAAAAAATTGTTTTGCCTCTACCTGGTATATGTTACTTGCATTAAGAGATACATATTTGTCCTAAATTTCGAAATTTTTTGTATTGATCGTACAGCACTGTATTCTTTTTTAACTTTAACTAAAATCATGTATGTGTAAAGTACCTCCAATATCAAGAACCATGTACTTAGAGTTGATACTTTCTTTTTTCTTCGTATTGTCCGGATTTTCCAAGTGCATATATTGGCAATAAATAGATGCAGCCTCTGGTTCCAGTGCTAGAAGCAACTGATCACTCGGAATTTCAGCCTAAAAATTGTTTAAAAGTTACAACAAAAATTTTCAACGAGAACCAAGTATGCAACATCAGTGGAATGCCAAGAGAGAGAGAGAGAGAGAGAGAGAGAGAGAGAGAGAGAGAGAGAGAGAGAGAGAGAGAGAGAGACGTACCGCTTCTGCAGCTTTTCTCATGAACATTTTTGCTGTATCATCCCAAATTGCTGGCACAGTGATGACAAAAGTGATGTCTTTTACTTCAATTTTTGTTTCCGATTTCGTTACAAGGGTTTTATTTATTTCTTCAAGAAGATGATCTTTCAAATATCGTATGCAGTGGGTAAAGACCACAATAGCATCCAGCTCCTTTTTGTTTTCCTCCATACATTTGGTTTTTCTATTGACTCTCTGCATATAAAAAGTATTTTTAGTGAAAGTAATAATATTATTAAATCAGAAATAAAATTCAACACTCCATCTTTATCAGTTTATATGGCCATAATTTCATCGTATCACTCTATAGATTTTCATCATATTTTCAGCTAGAGTTGTTATGTTTGTACACATGTTCATAAACAAAAAGAAAATATACTAGTTTATCAAATTATAGGATGCATTCAAATGATAACATATTCTACCTTCTCTAATTCTGTTTTCAAAATCATCTTAAATCTGTGGAAAAAGTAATAGTCCTCGCATTTTCCCCCATATTCATCAAGTTCAGAATAATTTTTCTCTGCTTCATATCCAAATGAATTAAACGATTGGTCTGGATTTAAGAGGAGAGCTGTCGGTGCTTTGTGAGACATTAGGTTCCCACTTGCCCACTTATTTGCCACAACTTTTGCCCAGTTGTCCTTGAAAGAATAGGCATATCCAGAATAAGTTGTGCCAAAGTCAATAGCAGCCACCAAGAGTTTATAGGAACTTTTTTGTTTTATTTCCTCCGACATTTCGACACATCCTAAAGAAATATTTATAGCTACTTTCGTTTTACAAGATTATGAAAAGTAGACTAAGTATGTTAAGGTTTCGTCAAATGTCAACATGTCCAAAAATTTATTTTTACAATAATTCCAGAACTTTAACAGTTTATAAATTTTTCATTGATTAACAGATAGAAAGTATCAAACTTGATATAAAAAATACTTGGAAAAAATTTAATGATCAGCAATTAAAAATTCTTCTTAAAAATGCATATATTTTCAAAAATCACCTAATTAATTCCGTGCAATTTAATGGAACCATGCATTGCAGAAACACAATATGTTTATCAATGAAAATAAACCTTTCAGTTGAAATATATCTATGAAAGTTAATTTTCCCTGTTGAAAATTGTTGAAATGTTAAACTTGAAAGTGAAAAATTATTTTTAAAGGGCATGAACATTACACAGATTTAAGTTAAAATATACCTGTTTAAATCTTATATATTTTCATAGCATTTCACACAAAACTTACCCTTCAAAAAAAAATTATTTCATCAAGTTATGGTTTTCAAAATTTTGGACAGGGTTTGATTGTCAGGTGCACTTTTCAAATTTTCACATTTTCTGATGCAATTTTTCACAAAAAAAGTCATTTTATTAAAATTTTTGTAATCAAAATACTTTAAAACTTTAATCCAGAAAAATAATATATTTATAAACTGTAAACGTTTTGACGAAACACCACACACAGTTTTCATCCGATTGTAAAAATAACTTTTTAGCAAATTGATCACACCCGTGAAACCTTACAATTTAAACAGGGCACGGACAAACTGTTATCATGTTTAATTCATCCGGCGCGTGATACATCAAATTGTTAAAGTTAGACCTATTTTTTCGAAAAATAAAGTGAATTGCTTTCAATGTTAAAATTTCATAAGTATCTATACCCTGATGAATTAAAATTTACATGATCTGCAATGATTATAAAAAAACAAAATTAATTAATTAAAATTCTACTTTCGTTTTCGATGATCCACGGCAAATTAAAAAAAATGAAAGTAAAGCGATGTGCATACCAAAACCTTTAAATATTTTAAGTTTTTGTCACTAAGAGAAAAAATTCTTTAAATTTATTTTTGTGAATATTTCTATTCGATATATGGTTTGTTCCTTGATTGAATTTTTTAAATTTTATCTCTTTTTTAAACATTTTAACCTATAAAAGAGAAAAATAAATTATTTTTTTTAAAGATGCAATTAAAATTTTTTCTTTGGTATTAAACCTTGAAAAAAAATGAAACCCTAATTTTTTTTTTGAAAAGTTGGATGATCCGATGCATTTGATATTTGTTTAAATTAGTAAAGTGATTTATCATTATTATTTTGAAGAAGTTCAATTTATTAAGGTTCCTCAAAAATATATATTAATTTTTACAGTGACTTTATTGAAATGCTATTTTGCAGTTTAAACAAGTTTCTGCCAATAAATTACTTGTCTAGCATTTGTTTTTCAATGATGCAATTGAAATTTAACTAACCCATATGGGTAATCATCTGAATGTCTTTTATCACAATTTGAAATGTACTTATATCTAAAACATATTGAAAACAATGTAGAAATTACAAGAGAATGACAAATATGCATAATTTTTATATAATGCCAAGAGATACAAAAGATATATTTGAGGAACTTGTCTGACCTTACAACAACAACAACGAAGACGACAGAAAAAAGAAGATAGTCTGATATTGATGTTTATTATTTCGAAATATTTAAATTAAACAAGACAGAACAAGATTAATGAAACTTTATTAAATGGATATAGATATTATAGTATGATAAATTTTTAATAGGGTATTAATCCATTCCTTCTGTTTACATAATAGACTGATATTCCTGGCAAGCCAAAAGTTCTGAAAGTTGAGAAGTCATTTTAATCTGGCAATTCGTCAAAGTGATCTTCCTCGCTTGTTTTACCAGAAAAGGAAACCCAAAAATAATTTTGAAAAGGTTAATTTGGTCAGAAAATGAGCCTCTGTTTTGTCGGAGAGGTCCATAACCTGGGAAGTTCCAATGCAAGTCAAGCATATGGTCAAAGGAGAAAAAATAATTCAATAGTATAATAAGGCAAACTATGGTACTCCCTTCTATTCACAGATAAAAAATGAAGAAATGAATTCATGAAAAATCAGTTAGAGATAAAGGCACGCGGATAAATAAATAGTAAGTCATTGTCATTTTTAAAGACGGCTTCTGTACATTGTTCACTACCATGCTGCTCAGTGCATTGTGTATCTGTCTCTGTTTCACTTTTTCAGTTTGCCTCGCTCGATCAGTTTTCTTCTTCTTTCCGCCAATCTGTCTTCTTTCAACAGACCGTTCTCCCGAAGAGCTTTGTGAATTTTTTCTGCAATTGAATAATGTCTGTATGTATAATATCGGTCATAGTGAATTTCATATCAAAAGTAATAATTAGGAAGTATGCATATGCGTTTTTACCTTTCCATTCCTGGTAGGCGGCCTCGTTATCAATTGGAAGAATCAAGATTCTAGTGATGTTTCCATTGATTGGAGGTAGTTTTGGAACACTCGACTCGTAGGTGGGCTGCATCATCTCACTCTTTTGAGTAACATCTGATCTAGAGTCATCTGGTTGTCTACAATCATATGCACTAGAACCATTGGCGTTGTCACCATGGGCCTCATTCGGTGTCACACAAAACATGGCATCCAAGAGGGTCGGAGTGTAAACCTCCTCTTTCACATCTTCGGAGTTCACCTTCTCTATCTGTTTGTATGCTGCTTCCTCCTCATCTGAGATGATGCCTATTTTATTTATTCTCATACAGCTATGAAACAAACCCATTTTTGCTGTATACTGCTTAGCGACCAAACTGCGCTATCCACAATAATCAAGATTATTATGACGTCATAGGTATTATGACGTCAAATGGTTGTGACGTTGGTATGATAAAGAGAATGTTTACGTCAAGTGCAGGCACGTAATGCATTGATATCTTTTCGATTAAAAAAAATATGTAACTATATGATATAACCTATACGTCATGTAGCAGCTAGACTAGCATCTCTAATTTTTGATGATACTACGGTCATTGGCCTAGCTGTACATAATACATACAGTACTAATTGCGCTTCTTTGCTAAAAAATATTGTTGAATAAAAAGTTTCAAAGCATTTTTTTAAATCGAGTTTTTTTTTCCCTATAAAAGAATAGAATATCATGTTTCATCATACATGGCAATTACAAGGCACACGATTTGACATCAAACTTCCATTCATTTGGTGTTTTGTTTCAAATTGTAAGCATTTACTGAGTAAACACTCGAACTCAAACTGTTTAATATGCTGTAAGAAAAATACAGGTATAGGCACGTAGCAACAGGGTGGCTACCCCCCCTTTTCCCCCAACAATACTTACACTATGATAAATGTTTATGGAGAGGCAGGTTGCCCCCCCCCCCCTCCAACCCCAACTTTTTGTGATATAAGGAAAATGTATGAAAAATGGTATTGAAGGAAGATGGCATTGACAAAAAGTTGGCCACGCACTATATAGTGAAAAATAAATAAATAACTGCACAATATTAACTCCTTTATACAAAATATTTTTTTAATGTTAAAAAATTGCACTTGTGTATAGAGGGTGCTTAATACATGTACTTCCCTTTTGAAAAAAGTGAAACCCTAATTTATTTCGATAAAAAAAATTCAAATCTTTTTTCCCGATTGAAGCTTTCGTCATATTTGGTTTTAAATTGGTAGATTTTTTGTGTCATCATTTTTGAAGAAGTTCAATTTTATTGCGACAACAACAACGAAGACGACAGAAAAAAAAGAAGATACAAGTAATCTGATATTGATGTTTATTATTTCGAAAATTGTATGAATTAAACAAGAGAGAACGACAAAACTTTACTGAATGGATGAACATATTATAACATTATAAAATTTTAATAAGGTATTAATCTATTTCCTCTGTTTACAGAATAGACTGATATTTCTGGCAAGCCAAAAGAAGTCATAACATAATTTTGATCTGGCAATTCGTCAAAGTGACCTTCTTCACTTGTCTTACCAGAAAAGAAAACCCAAAAATAATTTTGAAAAAAGTTAATTTCATTAATTTGGTCAGAAAATAAGCTTCTATTCTATCCATGTCCACATCCTGGAAAAATTCCAATTCAAGTATATGGTCGAAAGAGAAAAAAATAATTCAGAAGTGTAATAAGGCAAACTTTGGTAAAAGAGCATGGACGTCCTTTCTATTCTCAAATAAAAAAATGTACAAATAAATCCATGGAATAATTAAATCTGAGTAAGAGATAAATGCTTGCAGATAAATAACTAGTAAGTCATTGTCATTTGTAAAGATGGTGTTTGTACATTGTTCACTTCCATGTTGCTCAGTGCCTTGTGTATCTGTCTCTATTTTAGTTTTTCAGTTTGCCTCGCTCGATCAGTTTTCTTCTTCTTTCCGCCAATCTGTCTTCTTTCAACAGACCTTCCTCTCGAAGAGCTTTGTGAATTTTTTCTGCAATTGAATAATGTCTATATGTATAATATCAGTCATAGTGAATTTCATATCAAAAGTAATTAGGGAGTCTATGCATATATATTTTTAGTTTACCTTTCCATTCTTGGTAGGCGGCCTCGTTATCAATGGGAAGAATCAAGATTCTAGTGATGTTTGCATTGATTGGAGGTAGTTTTGGAATACTCGACTCGTAGGTGGGCTGCATCATTTCACTCTTTTGAGTAACATCTGATGTAGGCCTAGAGTTATCTGGTTGTCTACAATCACTTGTACTAGAACCGTTGGCGTTGTCACCATGGGTCTCTTGCGGTGTCACACAAAACATGGCATCCAAGAGGGTCGGGATGTAAACCTCCTCTTCCACATCTTCGGAGTTCACCTTCTCTATCTGTTTGTATGCTGCTTCCTCCTCGTCTGAGATGATGCCTACTTTATTTTTTCTCATACAACTATGAAATAATCCCATTTTTTGTTGTGTACTGCCTGACGACCAAACTGCGCTATCCACAATAATCAAGATTATTATGACGCCATCGGCATTATGACGTCAAATGTTTGTGACGTTGGTATAATATGAAGAGATTTTTTACGTCAAGTGCAGGCACGTCTTTTCGATCTTTATCAAATTATGTATAACCTATACATGTAGCAGGTAGACTAGCTAGTATCTCTTATCTTTTATTATCGTAACATGTATACCATCGACCTGTACATGTACATGCATATAGTACTAACTGTGCTTCTTGTCTAGAAAGAAATTTAAAAAGAAATTTCAAGTCACCCCCCCCCCCAAAAAAAAATTAAGAATAAAATATCATGATTCATCATGCATGGCAATAAATTATAAGGAAATTGAATTGACAGGGCGTGTCAAACTTCCATTGATTTTTTTTTTCAAATTGTAAACATTTTTAAACAATCGAACGAGTTTTAGAATTTCAAAATAATTAATATGCTTTAAGAAATAATACAATCATGTTTTATGTGCAACCTCTTTAGGCGATTTATAATATTCAATGTTTTTCAGCTGATTTTGGTAGAGTTTTATGACTTGCATATTGCTAGAGCGTTTCAGACTGATTATACTAAATAAATATAAAACTTTATTTACAAATCTGAAAATAAAAAAGTTTTTGTTGGAGTTTGTAAAAATTGGTCAGTGATGTGAGCAAATCAGCAAATCGATCAGATGCACCACTTTGAAAACAGTGTTCAGGACCCCCCCCCCCCCCCCCCCCCCGATCGCGTGATCGAAGTGGATAACGAAAGAATTACCTAATTTTAACTCACATTTTCTCTGTCCTATTCTCTGTTCACCAGTCACAAGAACTAATGTAAGAACTGTGTAGCTTTTCCTGTGTCATTGAAATCATGGAGATATTACAGGATCCAGTGATGCAGCAATTCATAAAGGTAAGTTGAGATAAGTTGAATCATATCTAGGATACATAAAAGTCGTTGTTGATTACATGAGGTGTTTTCGCTCGAATTTCCTCGATATCAATTTGACCAATGATTCCTTTGAAATTTATAATTTGAAAACATTTTCGTATATTTTAAGGGAGAACAACAAAGACAAAAATTTCAAGCGACTGTCCAGCAGTTAACTGAGGAATGTTTTGACTATTGTGTCACATCTCCAGGAAATAAACTTGGTTCTTCTGCTGAACAGTGCATCAAAAACTGTGTTGACAGATTCATCGACACCACAAACTTTGTAGCCAATCGTGTACAAAGATCTGCCATGTCATCTTCTACCTCATCAGGCTTTGATTAAATTCTCATAGACTCATTTTACATGTTTGTTGTATTTTTATATTTTGTTAAGTTGTGAACTGAAGGTAACAGTGAACTCTGTTGATTTATTAATATACAATGCAAAGTTTTAACCATGATTTCAGACATTATGCATCTTTATGCTACACCGCAGGCCCAAATCGCCATTATCGGTTGAGTAAAATATTCCACTCAATGTCCCGTGGTCAAATTTCTCCATCATCACGGACCATGCTTAAACTATGTGGTTCTGCTGCTATTTTTGTTGTGGATTTTTTTTACTAGTTGTATTAAAATGTTAATTATAATTTTTACAGCCAGTTTAAATTAGGTATGCTTTTACTTTATGCAACTGGAACAGCTATAAAATTGAAATACAATTTCTCTCTTGGTATACTTTATTAATAACTGAACAAATCCCCAATAAAATTGATATACAATTTCCCTTTCGCAATTTATAGTCTTCCCATTATAAGGGAAAGTTTTGGGGCATTTGGATGAACGGACCTTATAAACAGAGGCCCCTTGTCACAGTTAAGGTATTGACAAGATAAAGAACTCTCGATGCTCCAAGGTGCTCAGTGGCCCTGAGTGCCGATTAAAGGTCTAAATTTGAAACCCTTCACCAGTATATGGTGATGTCTCTATATGTGTGAAGCATTCTTGAAAGGGACGTAAAACAAGATATACTGTATACTGGGTTATTTTCACCCTTTTACATTTGCTAACAGTTTTATGATTTAAATATGCCCTTTCACAGTTCTGTTTATAAAGAAATTATACAGTGTACTTTGATTCCGTTCTGTTTTAAAATTGCCCAAATGTGACGAGGGCAAAAATAAAAGGGGGGGGGGGGAATTTCCTTGTATACAGTAAATCAATCAAATAATCAATCATTTTACTCGTAAGTTCTTAAAAAAGTCAAAAATTGCCTGAAGGTTTGTAAATTTTAATCACAACTTCATTTTAAATATGAATGCATGTATTTTACAGAGGCAGGTATATAATATAATATATACTGCATACAAATAAATAATGGAGAAAAACTTAAATAAACCACTTTTATAAAAAAAGAAAAACCCAGTACAGTGGTCTTTATAGATACATGTACATGTAAAATCAGTGTAAGTTACAACAAAATAAGCATCTATTAACATGATTAAATAAATAAACATGGAGTGTTCATTAACACAGTATTTACATATATAGGGCTTCTAGTATTCTTTTGTTAATAATGTATATCACACACTGTTTCTAAATGGGATGGAAGATGCATTGCAAGATATGGATTTCAATATTACAGTGTGTATGAAAGAAAATGTTAGGATAATACACTGCGAACAGAGGAATATTGCAAAGATAGGTATGAAATTGAAAACCAAAAATTCAAGTGAAACAAAAAATAATGCTGCCAAACAAAGTTAAAAAAATCCTTATAAATGAATTTATTTACATGTATATTTTTTTTACTACGGGTAGGGGAAGGACACTATATGTGCTGAGAGAATATGTGTTAGAAATCTACTCTAAAGGATGTTTTCCTACAATCTGACTAGTGTGATAAAATTTTAATAGATAAAATTCACATCTACCTTTTTCCACCATTATTTTCTTATGCCTTTGTAAAGTTGTTGCATATAACAATCCTTTAACACTCCACCCTCTTTAATAATTTTTCAACCTGAGAGATTTAAGCTTTGTTGTGAAAATGTGCTTGCATGAGCTCAGAAAGATCATGTTTAAGTTCCTCCCAAAGGACCATAACCTGAAAACAGACTAGTACTCAATGTCAGAATTTTGAATTTTAAATAACAATGTTTTCGAAAATTTTCAAATTTCTTCTTATTAAAATTGTGAAATGCAGGTTTCTCTGTTTCATAATGTTTTACTTATACTGCTGATTCATTATTAGCCTTTTGTTGCCAAAAGTTCATGTATTTTTCAATTAAACATGAATGAAAAAATAAAGCACAAATAGCCCATATTTAGCAGTTTGTGTATCAGTGATCAGTGAAAGACAAATAGTACTTGAAAACAAGGTCACCTTGTTTTCAATCCACAACCCCTAAGGTCATACTTTGAAAGCATTCAATTTGTAGATGACAGAAATATACATGTGTACATATTTAGATCTTTGATGATAACATATATACAACTAATGCATTCAAGCTATAAATGCAAATGCATCAATCTATAAGAGTATTTCATGAAATGACTAACAACTCATAGTTAAATTTTCAGTGAGTTTTAAATTCTGTAGAGCCCTTGTGAATAAAACAATTTTAACAATAGTTATAGCTCAATGTTTATAATTAAAATAACTTTGCATAGCTGTGTACAGGTTCATCAGGTACAATGTATATAAATGTATAATTAAAGACCATATGGACTTAAATTGATTAAAATTTAAAATTAATTATCCATACATAAAAGCAAGATGCATACAATGAAGATATTTGCAACTGTTCTAATTTCCATCCTTTAACACACAATTTAAAACAACAAATACATGTACATCTGAAGTGTATTGAGACGATATAACAAATATTGTCAACAGTGAACCAGAGTAACCATAAAAACATGGTTTCATGACATCAAATATCACCCAAATCTGGAATGTATGTACCTTTGTTGACGTTGGAGTACAGTAACTACCACAAAATAATTCACCTGCTCCTTAAACCAAATCAAAGCAAACAAAACAAAAAAATTTAAGCTTCTTACTTAAGTTCAACCATGTATGTACATAACCCACTTTTATGAAATGGACCAAGAAAAGCTTGAGTATACACAGCAATGATAAAACCTGGGACTTTTATATCAAATATTTGTGTCAGGAATAGGGTGAGCAAGGGAAGTAACTCTCTATCTCACATTCATAATTCTCATTTACATGTATTAATATGCTCACATGGTTTAGTTCTCACAATGGTTCACATGACTAGATAATGGTTAAAGATGTCACTGCTCTAACCAGGAAGGGCCGTCCGTGTTGGCAGATTTCAGTTTGATGTTGAACTGCTTGAGGGTGGATTCCAGGGCAGTGGCATTCCCAGAGAAGTAGGCGGACGTGGCATTGTGGAACAGCAGAAGTTGTTTGTGCATGACTTTGACCTGCAAAATAATTTACACAGTAAACATTGACAGAACTACTAATACATTTAAAAATTTTGTTTACTAAATACATGTATGTTGCATTTCTCGCAGCTAACCAATCTGATTAAAATTAGATCCTTTGACTTGCTCACATAAATCGCTACACAAGAATCTGAGGAAACCCCATGTGAGCAGATCAAAGGATATGATTTTTAACCAGATTGGTAGCTAACTTGATAGCTTTTCAAATGAAAGAAGTAAAATTATAGATTTTGATTTCTGTATGTACATGTGCATGTTTTCCTGTTCTTTAATTACTGTTTCATGATCAAAACTATCAATTATCAATTTATATGTATCTATAAAATTACCCTGTTTTCATCTAGAAATTTCAACTTGATGGCCACATCTCCTCTAAGCTTTTCAAACTTTTCTTTGTGATCTTCAAACTTTTTCTTGGCCTCTTCTATTTTTTGGGCAGGAGTAGAATCTCTGGGACCTAACTGAAGAGCCTCAACATCATTTCTGTATGCATCATACTCCAACCTGAAACACAGTGAACATATTAAGGAAGATGGATTAAGGTCATATAAATACACAACCAAAACAAGTACGGTATATTTCACATATATATGTACAACTACATTTCATGGCTGACTCCAAGACATGAGGTCCTATGAACTTACTGAATATAGCAAAATGAGCTTATATTAAAAGTATAACAAATCAAAATTGTTCATACATGTACATGTATATGACTGTCTTACATGTAAATGTACATTCATCATTATAACACTAAAGCCATCATCAGATGAATTGAATGCACAACAAGTAACTCACCTGGCTGCCTCATAATTTTTTATTGTTAGGAGTGTGTCCTCCATTGTCTTATTGCAAAGAGTGTTGACTGAAGATGTGAAGAAATTCATTGCACCTGCAAAGAACAGAAAATAGAATAATGTTTTGCAAAACATTTATTTTGCAACAAGAAATACATATTCTAAATTTTTTGGTCAACTAGATCAGACAAAGTGGTGAATTTAATACATCTTTTAATCTTCAATTTTGAATTAAAAATTATCTTAAGGAGATGAACTCAATTGAAAGTTTACATGAAATCCAGAGTTACTCCTCTTGAATTCCAACAAAGTTTGAATTAAATATCCATGGTTAACAAATCAACTGATGAAATTCAGAAAAGTAAACATAATACACTTTTTTTGAAGATCAAGGTTATATTACCCAGTAAAACTTCTCCATTTTTCACCAAATTCCTTTGAGTCTCACAGTTGTAGGAGAACTCTTCCTGAAGCTCAGGGTTCCTTTGAGATTGTTCTGCAAACGCCTCTCCCAGAGCCCTCTGTGTCTGCACAACCTGGTAAAAATGGTTAGTTAATGTCCTTGCCAATCGTAAAATGTTGGAATACTTTCTTTGCATATCTCTCAGGGTTTCGATTTGATTTTCTAATTCCAAGTCCACAGTTTTGGAGCCTTTGCCAAATTTTTCTGAGATGAATTGTTTGGTACATTTGAAGGTGTTTACACTCCAGTGTTTGATGGTTTCTAGTTTTGTTTGAGCAGCATGCACAGTCTTGGGAAGAAAGTCACCACCATTGTTCTGTCTAGCCCCTTGTGACGATAGTGGGATATTGCTTGTTGCTGGAAAAAAAATCTTGAGAAAATAAGTTATTTGTGTTATGTCGATAGGGGCTTAAATATGTTCATATGTACACATGTCAATTTCAATATTTCTTTTCATTCAAAAATTAATAAATTTGAAAAGTGTAGAATGAGAAATAGTACTGTGCATCAAGTTTTAAGAGAGCTAGAAAAATATACATGATATCAGATGCAAGGGGAATTGCAATTTGGTCATACAATAAAGTTCATCAATCAGTGTAAAATACTGTGTTACAAAAATAACTAAAATTTTCATTCCAATAGAGAATCTTCTTTGAGCTTGACCTCTGATAAAGTGACGTCAAATATTAAGTGTGTCATCATGTAAATTCAAGACCAATGTAAAATATGTCATCTCAAGTGTACACATAGAAAATTAGAAATGGTGACATATAGGTGCCAACATGGTGATCACTACAGGGGTGAATAAAAGAGACCGTAAATGTTTATTAATTAGAAGTAAAGCAAGCCATATTCTAAGATTAAGTTTCACTAAATCCCTATTAACAGCACGTCAAAATATAGGAACCCATTTGCCATTACCACTTCAAAAATTTTCATCAGATCAAAGAAAATTTCAAATACACTAGAGATTAGATAAACACCTTGCCATACAAACTGTAAGAAAAAATATATAAATTCAAATTAGCAAGGTTAATTAAAAGCATGAAAACACACACACCAGGAGGCATAGTGAAAGAGCGAGGGAGACCAGACTGTGTTCCAAAGTTACCGGTGGAAGCTCCAGGGTAGGAGGAGGTCATGACCTTGTTGGGGGAGCCACTTTGTACAGTGTTATGTACATCTGTCAGGTCTTGTCCATCGTTCAGGATGTCCTTCAGGTCCTGCTCAAAGGTGTCGTTGGCCTTGGAGTTCCCATTATACGCTGGACCTGAATCTGCCATCATCTAAAAAAAGCATATATACATGTATATACAATGTATTAAATTTTTAATCTTAATAGGAAATTTTAGATGTACATTAGGATAATCAGAGTGTTTTTTGAACAAGTAATTTTGAGAAAAAAAATACAGTGTACTTGAAATTTTACTTTCCATACCTATCATTCCTAAAACATTTACAGCTGTAGTATTGTGTTTGAATTTCCTATGTTCAAGTTCAAAACTTAAATTATTTACATAAGGCCTCTTTCAATCTATCATACCCAAATCATGTGAGTGAATTAAAGGAAACTAATCAAGTAGTTTGAAGAAATCACTTTAAAAATAATAGAAATTTTACAGGTTCTGACCCAGTAAATGAAAATAAGAATACTTAGGCTTAAAAAAAAAATAAGTTTGTTTCCTGTAACATTCCCAAAAAATCAAGGGTCGGTAGGTCGGAATTTTTTTTTTTTTTTTTTTTTTTTGCTTATGAATGGTCAAACATCCCCGGACCGAAAATACCAGGTGTTATATTTACAGTAGACACCCAATATGGCATCCAAAATGGCTGCCAAGCGGCAGAAAACTAGTCTCGCAGAAAACGAACTTCAGAAAGTTGTTGGGGGAAACTGTTGTTACAATAATGATTACTCTTTATTTTTAAGGTAAATGTACACTAAGTTGACATATTTTATGTCTCAAATTAAGCAACAAGCTATTTTTTTAAATTTAATAAATGGAATCAGCTGATTGATCAAACGAAATTTTGCCATTTGTCAGAAAAAAAATTCCACCCGGGGATAATTTGAATGGGTCGGTCGGGTTACAGGAAACAAACATATTTTTTTTTTTAGGCCTTATACAGCATGTACCTGTTTTCATTTAAAATCAAGACCAAATTGTCCAATTCACAGATATGGCCAAAAAGCGAATTCACAGTTACATATGGACTTGCAATGCATATTTATTTCTCATTAAAATTTTTAAAAACCACCCAGTCTTGATTGAAAAATTTGCATTTAACTTTGAGAAAAAAAATCTTTTGAAACTGTGTATTTTGTTCTAACATGAAAGAGTTCAAAACCAGAAAAATCAGGACATTTTAGAGTAATATAAGAATTATATTTCGGAAACACATCAGACCTCGGAATGGAATACTCGCAAGTCTCTAATTCTCATTCTATGTCTATAATCCCAACCGGAAATAGATGTATATTATCCGACATCCTACTACATAATTTTTATGGAATAAATGAGTGGTTTACAAATTGGTTTGACCAGAGACTTCTGAAACGATTTAATTGACAAGAAAAAAATATCTCGAAGCAAACGATGTCATTTTAAAAGTAGTTTAATGATTGATATACTAACAAAATACAAGCTTGATGAGGGGATGCCTGAAATTGGGCTATGTACCTTGTGGTAAAATAAGTAGGGTAACCGTATACGAAACAAGTACCTGTGCTACAGGTACTCAAAAAATTTTTTAAAATGTATGCACTGATTCTGCTAATCCGAGATTCCTCCGACTCTAACCTGCTTTTACATTGTGACTTGTGCAGGGGACAAATCACAATGTAAATACAGGGGTTAGAGTCAGAGGAATCTCGGATTATGATTCGGCATGCATATGAATAGGCCTTTGTCTGTTTTAACCAGTAAGAAGTGCAAGATGTACCTGTGTGTACTTGAAATGAAAGTGTTCATTCCATGCAATCTATTTAAGGACATGACATACCATTTAACTGTATTTTAAAACGGTCAGAATGACCATGAATGCCGGATTTACTTGTTCCCCCAAGGCAAGACATGACATGCATGTACATAAAGCATACCCTCAACACTCTACTCAACATTTTATTTAATTTTTGCAAGACCCAATTTTATGGCGGAGCCTCTTACCATATGTATTCCTGGCAAATCTTTATGAATGTATATTTTTACAATTTTTTAATGTATCATCTGCTGTCTGTCTGTGTGTCGTGACACCTTGTCGATGATGACGTATCAATGTAGTCTAAAACTAAACCAGATCGGGTAAAATCTCAAAATTCCGAATTTGTATTCATGATCTACATAGTATATAATTATATATCAATTAAAATAAAATTACTAAACATGGTTTACATCTTATTAAATGATACAAATTAAAGGTTATAGATTAGAGTAATAAAAAATCTAATAAAATAAGAAAAAAAATGTAAATCGGGATCGAAATACAAAATATTTTTAAATCTTCAAGGGGCATGGAAGACTGAATTGCCTCTGTTTCAGTGCTGTTTCTAGTTTTGTTAACTACTCCTATCTCCAACTCTTAACCATGAATGCAAATTTTCAGGGAACTGAGAGAGAGGTTTCAATGGTTGGTTACAAATCTTTGATTATGAGCGTTATCATTGTTTCAAACTTGGATTTTCAATTTTTCATTAAATATACATGTACTATCAGGTCCATTACAATCTCTTGATTTAGCTATATAGCTTTAAATAGCTATAACACTTTATATCAAGCAATTCAAAATAGCGTTATTTAGCTACTTATATACAGTTTTTCACAAAAATGTTGTTTGCTAAATCGCAATCAGAAATTTTCTATGCTTTGCACTTAATTTTCATCCAAAATATTGACATATTTGTTGAGTACGTTGCTTAGGTGTAAGCCTGATATCAATATTGGATCTAAATGACAGTCAACTCACCTGTCCTCTTCGTGTCCCCTGGCACATAAGGCCCCATAATGACAGTCATTCTAAACAAATTCAGTATATTAAAGGTAACATGCGGTGAAAAATTTTGGCCAGGCTGAGACTCGAACCCAGGACCTTCCTGGGTTCCGCTAACCGCGCCAGGGATTAGGTACATTTGCCTGGTAGCTCAGTGGTTAGAGCACCCGCACCAGTCCCAGTCTGGCCAACATTTTTGCCTGCCTGTTATGTTGACAAGAGAGTTTGTATTTTAAAACAATCACTAGAACATTCCTTGAATCTTTCTACTACCTTAAGTATAACTATAATTATAAAAGATTTCATACTGACAATTCAGTGTATACATGGTATAATACATGTATGCACCAACTGTGTTTTGCTTTATCCAGTTTATCATGACCTTTTTTTCTCCAGTTAGTTCTTTCTGCATGTTCTGCATTTTACTCAGATATTCTCATTTATATTCATGTTTACTCAGCACATACAAGTTTATAAACTCTTTGAAGGTGATATCAAGAGAAAGAATCGTAATTTGTGGGCTAATTAAGCATTTGAAGAGGGAGGAATGTCAAGTGTTCAGGCAGTGGCCTGCAGCCAGATGGCTCAAGTGGTAGAGCGGCCTTTCTGGACTTCAGGGGGCCTGGGTCTGAATCCTGGTCTGGACCATGGCATTTCCTTCTTTTCTAATAATCTTAATTCCCCCCCTCTATAAAAATTAAACATCTCAAATCTCTTTAGGTTTATCTTTCTTTTCCCCTTACTTCTAATCCAAACTGCAGTAGAGATACATATGTTAAGATAAGCTTGTCAATGATCAAGAAGCAGTCTAAGGTTTATGTAAGCTAAGTATGTTTATAAATCTGAAATTTCTCATTTCAGCTGCGAGATGTGTTGTTATCCCACAATATAATGACAGAGAGGTGCTTCACCACATGTATAACTAAATTCAGACAGAACACATTGACAGATGAAGAGGTAATCTTTATTTTTTAGAATTAAAAAAAAATGACAACAGACAAAAGTTGTTGCATAAATTTCATATGAAATGCACATGAATTTTATGTGAATTTGCATGAGAAAGAGATGAAAAAACAAGAAACAATGAAATTCATGTGAAAATTTCATTTTGATATGACTTCCATGTGAATTTTACATGAAAAGCATACCGCATAAATATTGTGCAAAGAAAATTTCACATGAAAGTTCTAAAAAAAAAATTTCATGAATTTCGTATAAACCAGTGAGAAAAATTAATTAATTATTGTGGGGGGGGGGGGGGGGCAAGAGATGTTTTATGAACATCTCTTGTTTCTAATTGATTTTCACATAGTAGTTTTCAATCAAAAAAAAAGAATTAAAATGAATGTTATATAAGCCACTTTTTAGCTCACCTGAGCCGAAGGCTCAAGTGAGCTACTCTGATCATAATTTGTCCGTTGTCTGTTGTTGTCGTCATCATTGTTATCGTTGTAAACTTTTCACATTTTCATCTTCTTTTCAAGCACCACTGGGCCAATTTCAACCACACTTAGCACAAAGTATCCTTGGGTAAAGGGGATTCAAGTTTTTTTAAATGAAGGACCACTCCCTCCTCCAAGGGGAGATAATTATGAAATGAATTAGTGAAAAATTAATGGCATCTTTTGAAAATCTTCACAAGAACCACTGGGCCAGGAAAGATGAAACTCATGTGGAAGCATCTTCATGTAGTGTAGATTCAAGTTTGTTCAAATCATGCCCCCAGGGATAGGATGGGGCCACAATGGGGTATCAAATTTTAACATAGGAATACATAGGAAAAATATTTAAAATCGTCTTTTAAAGAATCACTGGGCCTGGAAAAATGAAACTCATATGGAAGCATATCCTTTGATAGTGTAAATTCCCTGGGGTAGGGTGGGGCCACAATGGGGTATCAAAGTTTAGCATAGGAATATGTGAGAAAAAATCTTTTTCTCAAAAACAGGAAACCCATGATCGGTCATAATTATATGGAAGCATTCCTCTTTTAAATAAATGTAGATTTATGTTTGTTAAAATCATGACCCCCTTGGGTAGGATGGGGGCACATGGGGGGGTCAAAATTTACATAGGAATACATAGAAAAAATCCCAATTTTATTATACAATTAATTACCCCTTTTGAGGTCAACATGGTGAAATAAGGACCCGAGACCTGGCCCACGAGGTGACCTGACCTGACCGAGGCCGCGTATTGGTCGAGGTTAAGGTCATCGAGTGGGCCAGGTGGGGGTCCTTATTTCACCATGTTGAACTCAAAAGGGGTAATCAATTGTTTTATTATACCGATATATATTGAAAAGTATGAATCTCTAACCGTTATCAATTCTTTCTTTGATCGGGATCAGGATTCGCTACACTCCGTATAGTGAAGTTGTTTACATTGAAGTCTGCAAGTCGTGTAAGTTTTTGCATCATGATTTACTGATTAAAATTATATTAGGTTGATAGCGACATACATTGTTATAACTAACGATTACTTTTCTCTACCCAGTCAAAATCTAACACAGAATTCAACTCTTTACAGAGCCGCTTCTACATTCCAGAACTGAATTGAAACGATATTTTGAAATGAGTAATTTTGCCGTATTCTGTATGGTAATGCAAAACAGACCATGCACAATTTAAAAACATGTTGTTTTCTTGAATAATTATTATTTTATGCATTTAATTCACCCAAAAAGGAATTTTTGATTAAGAGGTCATTATTTAGCGGTCATTAATTATAATGAGCGGGTCATTATATCCCACGTGCAATGATTCTTAGGTCCTTATTGCTGTAAACAGTACCATTTGGAGTCATTGTTGTGTTTTAAAGTTTTCTTACCAGCCAATCAAATTCGAGTATTATCAATAGAGGTATAATAAATGTTTTTTAAACTTTTCAATACTAAACTGATTTTTGCTTTTACTTAGCCAGTTGCTGTGGTTAGCGATGTGGCCCCTGGCCTCTTGTTCTTGTCTAGTATTAGAATACATTTCAGAAATGAAAATTTAATTTCATACCATGAAAATAGTTGAAAGAGTCTATTTTTGTCAGAACGACATAACTACATTATAATGATTACTAGCCCGCACCTCAGATCTCCAGATTTCCGCATTATTCCGCATTTTTTCCTCATTTTAATATGGAAAAAATGTGGAAAAAAATACGGAGAAAATTAACAATATGGAAAAGCAGAAAATATGCGGAAATAATACGGAAAATAAACGGAAATAATACGGAGCATTGGACTTAGTCTATTTTTCATCTGGAAAAATATTGAACTCTTAACTTAGAATATTTTTCATCCGGAAAAAATACGGAGCTCTGGACTTAGAATTTTTTCATCAAGAACAAGATGTGTTTGTGAGACACAGTAGCAGCTGGCGGCAACATTAAGTTCTAAAAAGCAAATTTTAGCAAATGGGTCTCAGTCAAGGTCACACAATCATTGTTCTTGGTGTCATTTGAAAGCACTTTATTAGTGTAGTATGCATACCAAATATTAAGTCTCTATCATCTATGGTTCAAAAGTTATGGCGAAATTCGAAAAAAGCTATATTTAGCACATAGGTCACAGTCAAGGTCACAAGGTCATTGATCTTGGTGTCAGTTGAAGGTGCCTAATTAGTGGAGTATGCATACCAAATATGAAGTCTCTATCTCTCACGGTTTTAAAGTTATGGCGAAAGTTCGAAAAAGCTATTTTTAGCATATAGGTCACAGTCAAGGTCACTGACCTTGGTGTCAGTTGAAAGTGCCTAATTAGTGGAGTATGCATACCAAATATGAAGTCTCTATCTCTCACCATTACCGCATGAGAAGTTATGGCGAAAGTTAAGCTATTTTTAGCATAAAGGTCACAGTCATGGTCACAAGGTCATTGACCTTGGTGTCAGTTGAAAGTGCCTAATTAGTGGAGTATGCATACCAAATATGAAGTCTCTATCTCACGGTTCAGAAGTTATGGCGAAAGTTCGAAAAAGCTATTTTTAGCATAAAGGTCACAATCAAGGTCATAAGGTCATCGACCTTGGTGTCAGTTGAAAGTGTTTTTGTAGTGGAGTATCCATACCAAATATGAAGTCTCTAAGTCTCACGGTTCAAAAGTTATGGCGAAGGTTAAAGTTGACAACAGACAAACAAACAGACAGGCATACAGCTAAACAGACAGACAGGACAAAAACAATATGCGCCCCGAAAAAATTTGGGTGCATAAAAACTGTCTTGGAGTTAACAGCAGTTCTCTGTTTCTCCTGAATGTTATGTACAATTTGATCGTTGATCGGAAGAATGTTCAAAAAGTTGCTCAGTGATCAATTAATTTAAACAACAGACCGCCAAAATTTAACCTTGGCCTCCATGTTGCAACGTCTGCTCTGTCTAAAGGAAGAAGTTTGTTGACCAGACAGCCTGAGATCGTATTGCTGTATCAACCAAAAGATGCAGATACACGTATTTCATATGGGGTAGGTCAGTCATATTTTTTTTTAACATGTGTGTCACTGTGATGATGAAAATAAATACTCTAGGCCTAGGACTGAGCTACCAGGTTACGTACTCCCAGCCAATATGCCCATGATTCAAATCTTTCAATCAGCTCATAGAATTTTATTATGGTTAACCACAATTAAAGGTGTTAATTTTGGGGAGCCATCTGTAATTCTAGCAATGATTTACCATACATTTTTTTTTTGGTAGCGTCTGTGCATGAGGAGATTTCTGAAAAAGAATAAGTGCTTATTCAACTTGCTGTGATTTTAACGGGCTTAAAGCTTGGTCCATGGATGGTTATGTTTGAGGTATATATATTCTTTTTTTCTTTTTTTATTGCTAATGTTTAATAATTAAAAACAGTCAACTATGATTGTCATTATTATAAATAATATTTTAAACAAATTGATATTAAATTGAAGAACCCAAACTTGTGTTTATAAAAAGATTTTAAAAGGAATAAAAGCAATGAATTTATATTTTATTAATATTGCACCAATTTATAATTTAAGTACTTTTTTTTAATTGATAGGATTTGCCAATTCGACCGCAAGTGCTGCTGCAAGAAATTAAACATGCAGAGACCTTACAAATTAATACAAAGAAGTCTGAAGAAAATTTTTATTGGACAGATGGGTGTAAAGCACAGACCTGAGATATAAAATGAATTGTGAGAAATATGAATCAGGGATGCAGGTAGAAAATGGCAAATGTGATCCAGATTGATAAAAAATGTCTAAAATTTTTTTTGTTTTGTAAATATTCAATGCTATGTCAATTGTTATTTTTTCCCCAATACCTAATAGTGTTGAACATTTCACTCCCACTTTTGCTTAAGTAGAATGAATGAATTTCCATTTATTTAATATGAATATTAAAAAATGCCACATTTTTTCCATGATGAACTTGTGGCTTAAATAAGAGTTCCAGTTTTTTTCCCATACATGCTCTTATTTGTTTGTCAAAGATATAAGATCCAATACATTGCTCATAAACAAAATGTGTAATTTTCCCAATTTTATATGTTTTTTTCTTAATGATATAATAAATTGTATGTAATTTTGCACATTTTGATGGTTTTGTAAATATTTATGTATGTATGCATGTGGTTTTATTAGCCATTTTATAACCATGTGATTAACTCCGTATTTTCTCCAGATTTCCGTATTTCCGCATTTTATCAACCAAGTAAATACCTCCATATTTTGTATATATGGAAATACATTTCAGAAATGAAAATTTACATTTTCTCCATATTTTGAATGAAAATAGTTGAAATTTGAATCTATTGAAAATCAGAATGAATGAGGAAAACTCCAAATACATTTTAATTATTTTACTACATTATGCGGGTACATTATTGTGAATATTTTTCTTTTCTTTTATATATACTTTTACACTTAAGTCATGCCAGATTCAAAAGCTTTGAAAGTGCATGTCTAATAACAGGTACTGTAATTTATTTCTTAACAGAAGTCCTGCATTGATACCTGCATGGGAAGATATGTGAACTTCAATCAGAGACTGATGGCAACATTTTTTGAGCAGCAGCAGGCTCGAATGAAAGCTATAGCAGAAGAACAGAATGCTCAGGTTCCCCCGCAACAAACACTCATACAGAAAACGTGATATTAACGATGTAGGACTCCATGTACCATGTATATTTTAAAACACCATCCTTAGAAAATTTCTAAGTTTTATTTACAATTCATATGTCTTGAAGTTTATAAAAGCTATGTTTATAAAAATAAACAATCAAAATTGCAATTTTTTAATCAAAATTGCAGATGCAATGTTCAGTTTCATTTTTTTGCATATTTAAACCACTCTAGTTAAACAAGTTTTAAAAAGGCAAATATGAAGTCAGTGTCTATTGATAATTTTATACAAAGATTTACAAAACTATACAATGTGGTAGGTACACAGGTAAAAAAAATTGCCGACATTGGTAATTATTTTATACAATATATGTACATTTTAGAGAACGGTCTAAAAATTTTCATTTCAAATGCTATTTGTTAACTAATGATTAACAAGTAACAAGGTTGTGCAAACTTGTGTGCACAAATATAGCACATAATGTAAAATTACAGTTTATAAATCTTGTGTGAAAGTACATTGAAACATTGCACACAGAGGTACTTTTATTACAACAACAAAAAAAACAAAAAACAAAAAAAAAAAAAAAACAAAAAAAAAAAAAAAAAAAAAAAAAAAAAACAAGCAAAAACAATGTTTTGCCTAATGGCGAAAAAAGTGATAGCTTATATATATACTTATTCTTTTATTAATGAATAATCTTCATAACATTGAACCCACGTGTCATTTGAAATTATTTAAAATCAAACCGATCAGATGTATGTGTATGTGGGATGGGGGATGGGGGTTGGGGTGAATGTTGAAAATACATTAGCAGTGTATTTGCAAATCTAAAAGGTGCTCACTGTAGAACATAGACTGCAGGTTTTCAATATCAAAACTCAAATTTACATAACTTTGTCATGGTCATCAACAAAAGTATTTAAAATATTTATGTGTATTTGTTTTAAAAAAAGATTCTTTAGTTCTGATTGAAAGTACAGAGAGTTTAGTGTCAAACATTTTTAATCCTTCATGCAAACAATTGTGAAACAGGTATTGAAAGCCTATTTTGTACCCAAACAAAATTTATTTAATTTCAAATTAAATGGAATTATTATTGTAATTTTTCAAATGCAAGAGTACCAACTTCTTTGTTTAATCATTATAGCTACAGGCAACTACACAAATTCATCCAATATTTTTGGTTTGGTGCAAGAAATCACAATTCGCAAACGCGCCCGACTATGATCCACCATCAGATTGTTCAAGTACCGATTTGAATATCTATTCCCTTTGATTTACATAAACGAAACTAAAAGAAGGTTCGGTGCGACTTTTCCGGATTTAGGGTATCCATAGGCATTTAAAAATATTCAATTGTTTCAAATCCATGCTGATTTTAGTGATGCTTAACATGCATTTTAATTAGAAATATCCACTAGTATCTAACTATTACCAATAGAGAACGATTTGGTAGTATATTCTTAGGTAAAATGGCACATAAAAAGGGCCCATTAAGTATTGCTTAAGTGCACTTGTCCTTTGTATGCTTCAGTTTTATTTATAATTCATCTGTCTTGAAGTTTATAAAGGCTTTGTTTGTACCAGCTATCGAATGGAAGGAGTGATTACAAAATTGATGTTTTTCTTTAATCAAAATTGCAGATGCAGATATGTTCAGTTTCAATTTTTTGCAGTCTTCATGTTTTAGAACTTTGGTCACTCTAGTTAAATTCTGAAATGTTTCTATAATAAAAAGGCAAATATGAAGTCAGTGTCTATTGATTATGTTATTAGACACTTCATTGTGTATTTATATGAACCAGTCTTTATGATCATAGACATGCTGGTGGTACACAGGTAAAAAAAAATTGTATATGACCTTGTGTACCTAATTATTTTATACAATATATGTACATTTTCAGAGAATTCTAAAAATTTTCATTCATAATGTTATATTATTTCATAAATAATGATTAACATGTAACAAAGATGATTTTATGTTTTTTCCCCCCATTTTTGATCAGTATTTTGCACAAATATAGCACATATAGTAAAATTACATGATGTACAATAATCATGAAGTTAAAAAATGATAATTTTCAGTTAATTAATGTTTGAGTTTGCAGTTAGAATAAATATTTTTGTGCTTGAATTCTTCACTTTTTTCGACATTCCAAACATTGCAAAACAGAGGTACGAACTAATGATAATAAGGGAAAAAAAATAAAATAGACCTAAATTTACTTATTTTTTTGTTAATTCTGAATAATCTTCATAATGTTAATTTTGAGTGTCATTTGAAATTAAGCATTTATATTCATATCAAACAGAAGCAAGTCAGGTGTATGTGTACGTGGGATGGGGGTGGGGGTGAATGTTGAAAATATTATTTAGCAGTGTATTTGCAGATCTAATGTAGCAAAAAACTAGTGCCCCCTGGGTTATATCGAAAATGCATAGACAGCAGCTTTTTCAATAAAAACGAAACTCAAATTTACATAACTTTGTTATGGTCATCAACAAAAGTATTTAAAATATCTTAATGTACCACAAGTACTCATTGTTAAAATAAAAAAAAGATTCTTTAGTTCTGATTGAAAATATCTATGTTGTTTTTGAGATCAACTCCCGACAATCTTTTGGAAATCAGGAATTTCCATGGGTAAAAATTGTGCAACGTTATTAGGTTAGTAGACCTATTTTGTATTCAAATGAAGCAAAATTTATTTGAAAACGTTGATATGAAAAATAATCTATTCTTGTGAAAACGTTTTCTCAATAAATAATATTCATTTTCTTTCCTACATGTATATTGATTCCATATATTTCTATAAACTAGAAATAAAAGACACACTTAGTCTAACACAACTGTTTTATATTTAGATAAAAACGTTGGTTATAAACTAGCAATGAAATTTTATTTTAAACTAACAGACCAATGTTTCTATCTTTTGTCTTCAGATTCCTTTATTTATGTAAACCTATAGGGTTTGAGACAAATATTTTAATTAGTAAAATAAACATCATCAATTATTTACAATGTACTTATTATCGAGTGCATTGACCCCTAATTCAAGAAGGATACAGAAGTGTAAGACTTTTCCGTAAAAGTAAACAAACAAGTTAATCGAATTAAAGACTATATAACATACCAGGATATTTATCTATTTACGGACATCAATCCAAGAACAATAACTGAACATTATGAAAGTTTATATTAAAGTTATACTCACTTTTGCCTAATACAAGGAAACTGACCACCAGTTTACAAAAACTTATGTTTTGATTATAAATTGTTTTGTCAAAATTCCAGGATTTAGGCCCATGTATTGAATAACTTGTTTATCGTATATGCAAATGACTATTATGTATTGTACATTATAAATACTATCTACGGCGATCTTCGCTATCTCTTTTGTTCGTATCCACTATACGATCATCATTTGTATTCACTAATAATTTCACTACTGTTAAATAAACTCTTAGAAAAGACTTTTTCCTTGTCATTGGTTCACAAGACTAATTTTTGTGCCGTGACCAGGATTTGGCGAAGTACGAAGAAAAGACAGAAAGAAGAAAAGGGTAAGACATTGTTTTCTTTTCTACCTTGTTTTTAACTGACCATCTTCACTGAAATTCTAAATTTGGTTTAACTATTAAAGTATTCTTTTTAAAAATGGCTACGGCGAAAGTGCCATCCTTTGGGGATGATTTAACAAAGGCAATCGACGATTTAACAGCGCAAATATCTGAAACAGGAATTGTAAATGATAAATCTAATTATAATGAGGGAATGAGTTCAAATTGCTTTCCGTCTACAAGTAAAAAGGGAGATGAGGGGGGTGATGAGGATAAGAAAATTAAAGAATGGATGAGTTCTGTTTTAAATCAGGTTAAATCAGTCACTGCTGCAATTGCTGTTCCTATTAATCAGGTTATTATACCTTAATTTTGAGGGGGATCCGGGAAAATTTAAACAATGGATAAAAGATGTAGAAAAATATGCCAAGATGTCTGATATGAATAATGAAGATATTTCAAAAATAGCATTTGTCACTTGTAAAGGATCTGTGGGAGATTTTATTAAAAGATATTTCGCAGAGATAGAATCTTCTGGTGAATTACCTATAGCTGGAATGATTTAAAACAATTCTTGAAAAATAGATTTGCAGAAATTACTGATGCACAACATGCATTGGCAATCATAGGATAGATGAGACAACATTCCAATGAGAGTGTACAAATATTTGCTGAAAGAATTTTACAAGTCGCGGAAGATGCATACGCGTCTGAAAATGTGGAACATGAAATTATTCAAAAACAGTTGGTTGATATTTTTACTGATGATTTATCCTTTGATTTCTTGAGAATGAAAGTTTTAAGAGAAAATCCCAAAACGCTATAAAACGCGGTTCAAGTGGCAATGAGGGAACAAAATTTGCGCAAACGTTTGCCTTTAAGATCTCAAGATAACGGGGGTGACATATCTTCTAATCAACAGATATTAAATACGGCGGGAGAGAATTTGTTATTAAGATTTTCAGAATTAAAATCAAATATTTTTCGAAAAGAAGAAGCCATGGAAATTGATCACTTTCGTAATCAGCGTTTTCACAGGTGTAGGAAAATTGGGCATAGGCTAGGGCAAGAGTTTTGTCCCTTTCAAGTTTTGGCAAACAAACCAAATTCTAATATTTAATCAAAGACCCAGAGTACATGTAAGAGAAGTTTCCAATGGTTTAAGAGAAGGGGTGTGTAATTTACAGTGTTGGCATTGTGAAAAATACGGGCATATTCGCAGAAATTGTCCTGAAAGATATTATGGGAGGAGGTTTTTTCAGCATCAAAATTCTTTTAGACCCCAATATAATCCTTTGAAAGGTTCGAAACAACAGGAAAACTAAGAAGCTCTCTTCATAATGAAGCCGATGAAGAGAGGTTAAATAAATGTGGTAGGAA
>NW_026936798.1:0-73803 GCF_032062105.1 Saccostrea cuccullata
TCTTTCATGATTTATGCTTAATTTGACTAATTTTATTGATTTATTTTCATTTAAGCACTTTAGAGGAATTTCATCTTTCAGCTTTCTTGACCCCGGGAGTGCTCGGTCTCTGATCAGCAGGGGCATTTTCTCTATATAAGAAGAAAATGGAGACTCCCTACCCACCCGATGTATTTTGTCGGACAGTTTTCTGTACATTGCAGGTAAATTTTTTATTTATTAACTTTCCAGCCTCTTATTGTATAGTACATTTTGGGGGTTGAAGTCAGTTTTTGCTTCTCTTTAATTTTAAAAAAAAATTATTTAAATTCTCCTTTTCTTAGCATGAAATTCAAAAAGTAGCTTCTGATTGTAATGTATAAGACTACAGATATTGAACTTTGATTTGTTATCAAAAGGATTGATTTAAACTTGTCTAAATTAATTGTAAACAAAAATAAAAGGGGGCACCTGCTATTTCTTTAAGTGTTTTTCACTGGGGGGTGGGGAAACTTTTTTGTACATACTTAAGCAATAGGAGGGATTAGATAAGAATCAATTTGTATATCAGAGTCTTAAATAATTTACTTTGCATAAGCATAAAAAAATTCTATATCAGTCTTTTTAAAACCTTTGAATTTTGCTTAATTAACTATGATTTATCCAATTTTGGAGCTTTTTACCTAATTCTGGGTAGAATCCACCCTTATGAAATTATTGACTCAATTTTGACTTAATATCACTTTATTAACATTAAAACACAAAAACAATTCATTGTACAAATATTTTATTTATTACAGTCACCAATATCATCACCGGCCCAGACGTCATTCACTCCTTTGAACTGTGCTGGTAGCAGTAAGGTGTCATCATTTGAGATGGTCACAGTATCCAATACACTGAAGTCACAGGACTCAAATTTCATACATGTTCACAGGTAGGTGTATAGTCTTTGAAATTACCACAATTGACTAATTCTGGGATAGGTAAGTATGTAAGTATAGGAATGATGCACACATGGCTTTGTTTGTTATGGAACATTAAACAGAATACTGAATGGGTAGGCGTTACGCCAGAGCACCAAATACTGGCAATGTATCCCATAATGCTTCCTTTCATTTTGCTGCATCGGATATCACAACAAACATGAGAGATCTCACTGTTTTAAGATATTTGACCGGGACTTTAGTACGAAACTAAAGTCGATGCTACCTGAAATGCGTAGAACTGAAATACGGGCGTGGATCCTGGAGGGTTTCGTAGACGGACTTTTATAAATTAAAGCCAAATTATGTCCAATTATATTAGCAGCAGGTACAGGGGGAAAACGTGAATCTTATTTCATGATCAGTAAAAGCACATTTTACAAAATGAATTGATTATAAATAAAATTGAAATAAATTTGATGTTTGAAAAAGAAGATGAATATCTGAAAGGAAATTAAGTAATTATAATCAGAGAAGCCAATGACGTCAAAGATCGATATATATATAAAGATATTCTTGATAAAACGTATAATTTGTTTTCCCGATAATCAGTAAAGGAATTTTAGGCACTTCTGAATTTCTTTTACTTAATGTGTTTTTTTTTAGCCGATAAAATGTATATCTTTTAGGTAAATGAAACAATGACCACTAAACTTTCCAGAAAGTTTCTATGGAGTCTCTAGTAAAGTATTCTGAAAAATTTGTGTTAATACGATGTCTGGTTTAGAGTTTAGATAAAAAATCTACGTTGTCGTTGCGCAGGGAAAAAAGGGGAGAGGAACGTAAAGAAAATAGATATTACACAAATCCTAGCTTACTAAAGGTTTTACTGTGTCCTAAACATCAAAAGTCAAAGGTCAGGATCATATGAACGACAATAATCGAAGTAAGCGTAGCTGTGTTTTGTCTTTTATTAGGGCTTTTCGACTTTTGTCGAAAAGACCTATTGTTATCGTCTTTTTAAATTATTTTTCTTAGCAATTTTTTCGTTCAGCATTTAAGGAGTAGCTTTAAAAATAGGTATTTTGTTTTGTCATCACTAAAAAGCAAATGTGAATATCTCCTGTATGTAAGGTTTTGGCCTTCCGGTTTAATTACTTCCGGTTTCTACTAAAGGAAAACTGAAATTTCTAAAGAAGCCAAAATCATTTTAATTTTTAATGTTCTAACCACCAGGTTCAAGATATAAATTTTAGAGAACTATTACTATCCAAAAGTGATCGTAGTTGATTTTTGACCATAGATACTTTTTCGAGATATAAGACTTCAAACATTTAAGAAGGGGGGATGGATTTGGCAAAAGTCGCAATAAACACTATTTCATTAATTTGAGCACTGAGCACCGATTAAGACAAATGAGTAGAACATATTCTGTACGTTTTGTATCAGTCCGAGCAGAACTTCCAGTTTTACTGGACGTTAAACATTCTCTATGGGAGTTTCTATGTTAAATTGGAATCGGCCGTGGCACATTTTTTCTTTAAATAGTCAAGATATTTTTATAATATTTTTAATTCAAATTGACTTTGATACTGTTCCGACCTCATTAGATTACCAGAATGAAATTCGGAAAAGTAAGGGATTTTTAAGGGGCCAAAATTAAAAACAGACCTCTGCCCGTAACATTTTTATTTCTTAACGAATTTTCAAATACTTTTCAGATTTGAGTTCAGCATAAAGAGTTAAGTTTAAAAATTGTGGGCCGTGGGGTCACTTTTTGACTCCTTATAGGGGTTTCAGAGACCTGAAAAACAGTACTTTTGGAGTTTTCTTGATTTTACCGCGTAATTAGAGTTATCGTTCTTTGATCGGTTGGCGAGCGTAGAAAGCGAAAGTAAGGTTTGGTCCTGCTAGCTGCGTAGCTATTCTTTTTCAACAAGCGCTCTGCTAGACTGGCAATGTATCCCATAATGCTTCCTTTCATTTTGCTGCATCGGATATCACAACAAACATGAGAGATCTCACTGTTTTAAGATATTTGACCGGGACTTTAGTACGAAACTAAAGTCGATGCTACCTGAAATGCGTAGAACTGAAATACGGGCGTGGATCCTGGAGGGTTTCGTAGACGGACTTTTATAAATTAAAGCCAAATTATGTCCAATTATATTAGCAGCAGGTACAGGGGGAAAACGTGAATCTTATTTCATGATCAGTAAAAGCACATTTTACAAAATGAATTGATTATAAATAAAATTGAAATAAATTTGATGTTTGAAAAAGAAGATGAATATCTGAAAGGAAATTAAGTAATTATAATCAGAGAAGCCAATGACGTCAAAGATCGATATATATATAAAGATATTCTTGATAAAACGTATAATTTGTTTTCCCGATAATCAGTAAAGGAATTTTAGGCACTTCTGAATTTCTTTTACTTAATGTGTTTTTTTTTAGCCGATAAAATGTATATCTTTTAGGTAAATGAAACAATGACCACTAAACTTTCCAGAAAGTTTCTATGGAGTCTCTAGTAAAGTATTCTGAAAAATTTGTGTTAATACGATGTCTGGTTTAGAGTTTAGATAAAAAATCTACGTTGTCGTTGCGCAGGGAAAAAAGGGGAGAGGAACGTAAAGAAAATAGATATTACACAAATCCTAGCTTACTAAAGGTTTTACTGTGTCCTAAACATCAAAAGTCAAAGGTCAGGATCATATGAACGACAATAATCGAAGTAAGCGTAGCTGTGTTTTGTCTTTTATTAGGGCTTTTCGACTTTTGTCGAAAAGACCTATTGTTATCGTCTTTTTAAATTATTTTTCTTAGCAATTTTTTCGTTCAGCATTTAAGGAGTAGCTTTAAAAATAGGTATTTTGTTTTGTCATCACTAAAAAGCAAATGTGAATATCTCCTGTATGTAAGGTTTTGGCCTTCCGGTTTAATTACTTCCGGTTTCTACTAAAGGAAAACTGAAATTTCTAAAGAAGCCAAAATCATTTTAATTTTTAATGTTCTAACCACCAGGTTCAAGATATAAATTTTAGAGAACTATTACTATCCAAAAGTGATCGTAGTTGATTTTTGACCATAGATACTTTTTCGAGATATAAGACTTCAAACATTTAAGAAGGGGGGATGGATTTGGCAAAAGTCGCAATAAACACTATTTCATTAATTTGAGCACTGAGCACCGATTAAGACAAATGAGTAGAACATATTCTGTACGTTTTGTATCAGTCCGAGCAGAACTTCCAGTTTTACTGGACGTTAAACATTCTCTATGGGAGTTTCTATGTTAAATTGGAATCGGCCGTGGCACATTTTTTCTTTAAATAGTCAAGATATTTTTATAATATTTTTAATTCAAATTGACTTTGATACTGTTCCGACCTCATTAGATTACCAGAATGAAATTCGGAAAAGTAAGGGATTTTTAAGGGGCCAAAATTAAAAACAGACCTCTGCCCGTAACATTTTTATTTCTTAACGAATTTTCAAATACTTTTCAGATTTGAGTTCAGCATAAAGAGTTAAGTTTAAAAATTGTGGGCCGTGGGGTCACTTTTTGACTCCTTATAGGGGTTTCAGAGACCTGAAAAACAGTACTTTTGGAGTTTTCTTGATTTTACCGCGTAATTAGAGTTATCGTTCTTTGATCGGTTGGCGAGCGTAGAAAGCGAAAGTAAGGTTTGGTCCTGCTAGCTGCGTAGCTATTCTTTTTCAACAAGCGCTCTGCTAGACTGGCAATGTATCCCATAATGCTTCCTTTCATTTTGCTGCATCGGATATCACAACAAACATGAGAGATCTCACTGTTTTAAGATATTTGACCGGGACTTTAGTACGAAACTAAAGTCGATGCTACCTGAAATGCGTAGAACTGAAATACGGGCGTGGATCCTGGAGGGTTTCGTAGACGGACTTTTATAAATTAAAGCCAAATTATGTCCAATTATATTAGCAGCAGGTACAGGGGGAAAACGTGAATCTTATTTCATGATCAGTAAAAGCACATTTTACAAAATGAATTGATTATAAATAAAATTGAAATAAATTTGATGTTTGAAAAAGAAGATGAATATCTGAAAGGAAATTAAGTAATTATAATCAGAGAAGCCAATGACGTCAAAGATCGATATATATATAAAGATATTCTTGATAAAACGTATAATTTGTTTTCCCGATAATCAGTAAAGGAATTTTAGGCACTTCTGAATTTCTTTTACTTAATGTGTTTTTTTTTAGCCGATAAAATGTATATCTTTTAGGTAAATGAAACAATGACCACTAAACTTTCCAGAAAGTTTCTATGGAGTCTCTAGTAAAGTATTCTGAAAAATTTGTGTTAATACGATGTCTGGTTTAGAGTTTAGATAAAAAATCTACGTTGTCGTTGCGCAGGGAAAAAAGGGGAGAGGAACGTAAAGAAAATAGATATTACACAAATCCTAGCTTACTAAAGGTTTTACTGTGTCCTAAACATCAAAAGTCAAAGGTCAGGATCATATGAACGACAATAATCGAAGTAAGCGTAGCTGTGTTTTGTCTTTTATTAGGGCTTTTCGACTTTTGTCGAAAAGACCTATTGTTATCGTCTTTTTAAATTATTTTTCTTAGCAATTTTTTCGTTCAGCATTTAAGGAGTAGCTTTAAAAATAGGTATTTTGTTTTGTCATCACTAAAAAGCAAATGTGAATATCTCCTGTATGTAAGGTTTTGGCCTTCCGGTTTAATTACTTCCGGTTTCTACTAAAGGAAAACTGAAATTTCTAAAGAAGCCAAAATCATTTTAATTTTTAATGTTCTAACCACCAGGTTCAAGATATAAATTTTAGAGAACTATTACTATCCAAAAGTGATCGTAGTTGATTTTTGACCATAGATACTTTTTCGAGATATAAGACTTCAAACATTTAAGAAGGGGGGATGGATTTGGCAAAAGTCGCAATAAACACTATTTCATTAATTTGAGCACTGAGCACCGATTAAGACAAATGAGTAGAACATATTCTGTACGTTTTGTATCAGTCCGAGCAGAACTTCCAGTTTTACTGGACGTTAAACATTCTCTATGGGAGTTTCTATGTTAAATTGGAATCGGCCGTGGCACATTTTTTCTTTAAATAGTCAAGATATTTTTATAATATTTTTAATTCAAATTGACTTTGATACTGTTCCGACCTCATTAGATTACCAGAATGAAATTCGGAAAAGTAAGGGATTTTTAAGGGGCCAAAATTAAAAACAGACCTCTGCCCGTAACATTTTTATTTCTTAACGAATTTTCAAATACTTTTCAGATTTGAGTTCAGCATAAAGAGTTAAGTTTAAAAATTGTGGGCCGTGGGGTCACTTTTTGACTCCTTATAGGGGTTTCAGAGACCTGAAAAACAGTACTTTTGGAGTTTTCTTGATTTTACCGCGTAATTAGAGTTATCGTTCTTTGATCGGTTGGCGAGCGTAGAAAGCGAAAGTAAGGTTTGGTCCTGCTAGCTGCGTAGCTATTCTTTTTCAACAAGCGCTCTGCTAGACTGGCAATGTATCCCATAATGCTTCCTTTCATTTTGCTGCATCGGATATCACAACAAACATGAGAGATCTCACTGTTTTAAGATATTTGACCGGGACTTTAGTACGAAACTAAAGTCGATGCTACCTGAAATGCGTAGAACTGAAATACGGGCGTGGATCCTGGAGGGTTTCGTAGACGGACTTTTATAAATTAAAGCCAAATTATGTCCAATTATATTAGCAGCAGGTACAGGGGGAAAACGTGAATCTTATTTCATGATCAGTAAAAGCACATTTTACAAAATGAATTGATTATAAATAAAATTGAAATAAATTTGATGTTTGAAAAAGAAGATGAATATCTGAAAGGAAATTAAGTAATTATAATCAGAGAAGCCAATGACGTCAAAGATCGATATATATATAAAGATATTCTTGATAAAACGTATAATTTGTTTTCCCGATAATCAGTAAAGGAATTTTAGGCACTTCTGAATTTCTTTTACTTAATGTGTTTTTTTTTAGCCGATAAAATGTATATCTTTTAGGTAAATGAAACAATGACCACTAAACTTTCCAGAAAGTTTCTATGGAGTCTCTAGTAAAGTATTCTGAAAAATTTGTGTTAATACGATGTCTGGTTTAGAGTTTAGATAAAAAATCTACGTTGTCGTTGCGCAGGGAAAAAAGGGGAGAGGAACGTAAAGAAAATAGATATTACACAAATCCTAGCTTACTAAAGGTTTTACTGTGTCCTAAACATCAAAAGTCAAAGGTCAGGATCATATGAACGACAATAATCGAAGTAAGCGTAGCTGTGTTTTGTCTTTTATTAGGGCTTTTCGACTTTTGTCGAAAAGACCTATTGTTATCGTCTTTTTAAATTATTTTTCTTAGCAATTTTTTCGTTCAGCATTTAAGGAGTAGCTTTAAAAATAGGTATTTTGTTTTGTCATCACTAAAAAGCAAATGTGAATATCTCCTGTATGTAAGGTTTTGGCCTTCCGGTTTAATTACTTCCGGTTTCTACTAAAGGAAAACTGAAATTTCTAAAGAAGCCAAAATCATTTTAATTTTTAATGTTCTAACCACCAGGTTCAAGATATAAATTTTAGAGAACTATTACTATCCAAAAGTGATCGTAGTTGATTTTTGACCATAGATACTTTTTCGAGATATAAGACTTCAAACATTTAAGAAGGGGGGATGGATTTGGCAAAAGTCGCAATAAACACTATTTCATTAATTTGAGCACTGAGCACCGATTAAGACAAATGAGTAGAACATATTCTGTACGTTTTGTATCAGTCCGAGCAGAACTTCCAGTTTTACTGGACGTTAAACATTCTCTATGGGAGTTTCTATGTTAAATTGGAATCGGCCGTGGCACATTTTTTCTTTAAATAGTCAAGATATTTTTATAATATTTTTAATTCAAATTGACTTTGATACTGTTCCGACCTCATTAGATTACCAGAATGAAATTCGGAAAAGTAAGGGATTTTTAAGGGGCCAAAATTAAAAACAGACCTCTGCCCGTAACATTTTTATTTCTTAACGAATTTTCAAATACTTTTCAGATTTGAGTTCAGCATAAAGAGTTAAGTTTAAAAATTGTGGGCCGTGGGGTCACTTTTTGACTCCTTATAGGGGTTTCAGAGACCTGAAAAACAGTACTTTTGGAGTTTTCTTGATTTTACCGCGTAATTAGAGTTATCGTTCTTTGATCGGTTGGCGAGCGTAGAAAGCGAAAGTAAGGTTTGGTCCTGCTAGCTGCGTAGCTATTCTTTTTCAACAAGCGCTCTGCTAGACTGGCAATGTATCCCATAATGCTTCCTTTCATTTTGCTGCATCGGATATCACAACAAACATGAGAGATCTCACTGTTTTAAGATATTTGACCGGGACTTTAGTACGAAACTAAAGTCGATGCTACCTGAAATGCGTAGAACTGAAATACGGGCGTGGATCCTGGAGGGTTTCGTAGACGGACTTTTATAAATTAAAGCCAAATTATGTCCAATTATATTAGCAGCAGGTACAGGGGGAAAACGTGAATCTTATTTCATGATCAGTAAAAGCACATTTTACAAAATGAATTGATTATAAATAAAATTGAAATAAATTTGATGTTTGAAAAAGAAGATGAATATCTGAAAGGAAATTAAGTAATTATAATCAGAGAAGCCAATGACGTCAAAGATCGATATATATATAAAGATATTCTTGATAAAACGTATAATTTGTTTTCCCGATAATCAGTAAAGGAATTTTAGGCACTTCTGAATTTCTTTTACTTAATGTGTTTTTTTTTAGCCGATAAAATGTATATCTTTTAGGTAAATGAAACAATGACCACTAAACTTTCCAGAAAGTTTCTATGGAGTCTCTAGTAAAGTATTCTGAAAAATTTGTGTTAATACGATGTCTGGTTTAGAGTTTAGATAAAAAATCTACGTTGTCGTTGCGCAGGGAAAAAAGGGGAGAGGAACGTAAAGAAAATAGATATTACACAAATCCTAGCTTACTAAAGGTTTTACTGTGTCCTAAACATCAAAAGTCAAAGGTCAGGATCATATGAGACACAATAATCGAAGTAAGCGTAGCTGTGTTTTGTCTTTTATTAGGGCTTTTCGACTTTTGTCGAAAAGACCTATTGTTATCGTCTTTTTAAATTATTTTTCTTAGCAATTTTTTCGTTCAGCATTTAAGGAGTAGCTTTAAAAATAGGTATTTTGTTTTGTCATCACTAAAAAGCAAATGTGAATATCTCCTGTATGTAAGGTTTTGGCCTTCCGGTTTAATTACTTCCGGTTTCTACTAAAGGAAAACTGAAATTTCTAAAGAAGCCAAAATCATTTTAATTTTTAATGTTCTAACCACCAGGTTCAAGATATAAATTTTAGAGAACTATTACTATCCAAAAGTGATCGTAGTTGATTTTTGACCATAGATACTTTTTCGAGATATAAGACTTCAAACATTTAAGAAGGGGGGATGGATTTGGCAAAAGTCGCAATAAACACTATTTCATTAATTTGAGCACTGAGCACCGATTAAGACAAATGAGTAGAACATATTCTGTACGTTTTGTATCAGTCCGAGCAGAACTTCCAGTTTTACTGGACGTTAAACATTCTCTATGGGAGTTTCTATGTTAAATTGGAATCGGCCGTGGCACATTTTTTCTTTAAATAGTCAAGATATTTTTATAATATTTTTAATTCAAATTGACTTTGATACTGTTCCGACCTCATTAGATTACCAGAATGAAATTCGGAAAAGTAAGGGATTTTTAAGGGGCCAAAATTAAAAACAGACCTCTGCCCGTAACATTTTTATTTCTTAACGAATTTTCAAATACTTTTCAGATTTGAGTTCAGCATAAAGAGTTAAGTTTAAAAATTGTGGGCCGTGGGGTCACTTTTTGACTCCTTATAGGGGTTTCAGAGACCTGAAAAACAGTACTTTTGGAGTTTTCTTGATTTTACCGCGTAATTAGAGTTATCGTTCTTTGATCGGTTGGCGAGCGTAGAAAGCGAAAGTAAGGTTTGGTCCTGCTAGCTGCGTAGCTATTCTTTTTCAACAAGCGCTCTGCTAGACTGGCAATGTATCCCATAATGCTTCCTTTCATTTTGCTGCATCGGATATCACAACAAACATGAGAGATCTCACTGTTTTAAGATATTTGACCGGGACTTTAGTACGAAACTAAAGTCGATGCTACCTGAAATGCGTAGAACTGAAATACGGGCGTGGATCCTGGAGGGTTTCGTAGACGGACTTTTATAAATTAAAGCCAAATTATGTCCAATTATATTAGCAGCAGGTACAGGGGGAAAACGTGAATCTTATTTCATGATCAGTAAAAGCACATTTTACAAAATGAATTGATTATAAATAAAATTGAAATAAATTTGATGTTTGAAAAAGAAGATGAATATCTGAAAGGAAATTAAGTAATTATAATCAGAGAAGCCAATGACGTCAAAGATCGATATATATATAAAGATATTCTTGATAAAACGTATAATTTGTTTTCCCGATAATCAGTAAAGGAATTTTAGGCACTTCTGAATTTCTTTTACTTAATGTGTTTTTTTTTAGCCGATAAAATGTATATCTTTTAGGTAAATGAAACAATGACCACTAAACTTTCCAGAAAGTTTCTATGGAGTCTCTAGTAAAGTATTCTGAAAAATTTGTGTTAATACGATGTCTGGTTTAGAGTTTAGATAAAAAATCTACGTTGTCGTTGCGCAGGGAAAAAAGGGGAGAGGAACGTAAAGAAAATAGATATTACACAAATCCTAGCTTACTAAAGGTTTTACTGTGTCCTAAACATCAAAAGTCAAAGGTCAGGATCATATGAACGACAATAATCGAAGTAAGCGTAGCTGTGTTTTGTCTTTTATTAGGGCTTTTCGACTTTTGTCGAAAAGACCTATTGTTATCGTCTTTTTAAATTATTTTTCTTAGCAATTTTTTCGTTCAGCATTTAAGGAGTAGCTTTAAAAATAGGTATTTTGTTTTGTCATCACTAAAAAGCAAATGTGAATATCTCCTGTATGTAAGGTTTTGGCCTTCCGGTTTAATTACTTCCGGTTTCTACTAAAGGAAAACTGAAATTTCTAAAGAAGCCAAAATCATTTTAATTTTTAATGTTCTAACCACCAGGTTCAAGATATAAATTTTAGAGAACTATTACTATCCAAAAGTGATCGTAGTTGATTTTTGACCATAGATACTTTTTCGAGATATAAGACTTCAAACATTTAAGAAGGGGGGATGGATTTGGCAAAAGTCGCAATAAACACTATTTCATTAATTTGAGCACTGAGCACCGATTAAGACAAATGAGTAGAACATATTCTGTACGTTTTGTATCAGTCCGAGCAGAACTTCCAGTTTTACTGGACGTTAAACATTCTCTATGGGAGTTTCTATGTTAAATTGGAATCGGCCGTGGCACATTTTTTCTTTAAATAGTCAAGATATTTTTATAATATTTTTAATTCAAATTGACTTTGATACTGTTCCGACCTCATTAGATTACCAGAATGAAATTCGGAAAAGTAAGGGATTTTTAAGGGGCCAAAATTAAAAACAGACCTCTGCCCGTAACATTTTTATTTCTTAACGAATTTTCAAATACTTTTCAGATTTGAGTTCAGCATAAAGAGTTAAGTTTAAAAATTGTGGGCCGTGGGGTCACTTTTTGACTCCTTATAGGGGTTTCAGAGACCTGAAAAACAGTACTTTTGGAGTTTTCTTGATTTTACCGCGTAATTAGAGTTATCGTTCTTTGATCGGTTGGCGAGCGTAGAAAGCGAAAGTAAGGTTTGGTCCTGCTAGCTGCGTAGCTATTCTTTTTCAACAAGCGCTCTGCTAGACTGGCAATGTATCCCATAATGCTTCCTTTCATTTTGCTGCATCGGATATCACAACAAACATGAGAGATCTCACTGTTTTAAGATATTTGACCGGGACTTTAGTACGAAACTAAAGTCGATGCTACCTGAAATGCGTAGAACTGAAATACGGGCGTGGATCCTGGAGGGTTTCGTAGACGGACTTTTATAAATTAAAGCCAAATTATGTCCAATTATATTAGCAGCAGGTACAGGGGGAAAACGTGAATCTTATTTCATGATCAGTAAAAGCACATTTTACAAAATGAATTGATTATAAATAAAATTGAAATAAATTTGATGTTTGAAAAAGAAGATGAATATCTGAAAGGAAATTAAGTAATTATAATCAGAGAAGCCAATGACGTCAAAGATCGATATATATATAAAGATATTCTTGATAAAACGTATAATTTGTTTTCCCGATAATCAGTAAAGGAATTTTAGGCACTTCTGAATTTCTTTTACTTAATGTGTTTTTTTTTAGCCGATAAAATGTATATCTTTTAGGTAAATGAAACAATGACCACTAAACTTTCCAGAAAGTTTCTATGGAGTCTCTAGTAAAGTATTCTGAAAAATTTGTGTTAATACGATGTCTGGTTTAGAGTTTAGATAAAAAATCTACGTTGTCGTTGCGCAGGGAAAAAAGGGGAGAGGAACGTAAAGAAAATAGATATTACACAAATCCTAGCTTACTAAAGGTTTTACTGTGTCCTAAACATCAAAAGTCAAAGGTCAGGATCATATGAACGACAATAATCGAAGTAAGCGTAGCTGTGTTTTGTCTTTTATTAGGGCTTTTCGACTTTTGTCGAAAAGACCTATTGTTATCGTCTTTTTAAATTATTTTTCTTAGCAATTTTTTCGTTCAGCATTTAAGGAGTAGCTTTAAAAATAGGTATTTTGTTTTGTCATCACTAAAAAGCAAATGTGAATATCTCCTGTATGTAAGGTTTTGGCCTTCCGGTTTAATTACTTCCGGTTTCTACTAAAGGAAAACTGAAATTTCTAAAGAAGCCAAAATCATTTTAATTTTTAATGTTCTAACCACCAGGTTCAAGATATAAATTTTAGAGAACTATTACTATCCAAAAGTGATCGTAGTTGATTTTTGACCATAGATACTTTTTCGAGATATAAGACTTCAAACATTTAAGAAGGGGGGATGGATTTGGCAAAAGTCGCAATAAACACTATTTCATTAATTTGAGCACTGAGCACCGATTAAGACAAATGAGTAGAACATATTCTGTACGTTTTGTATCAGTCCGAGCAGAACTTCCAGTTTTACTGGACGTTAAACATTCTCTATGGGAGTTTCTATGTTAAATTGGAATCGGCCGTGGCACATTTTTTCTTTAAATAGTCAAGATATTTTTATAATATTTTTAATTCAAATTGACTTTGATACTGTTCCGACCTCATTAGATTACCAGAATGAAATTCGGAAAAGTAAGGGATTTTTAAGGGGCCAAAATTAAAAACAGACCTCTGCCCGTAACATTTTTATTTCTTAACGAATTTTCAAATACTTTTCAGATTTGAGTTCAGCATAAAGAGTTAAGTTTAAAAATTGTGGGCCGTGGGGTCACTTTTTGACTCCTTATAGGGGTTTCAGAGACCTGAAAAACAGTACTTTTGGAGTTTTCTTGATTTTACCGCGTAATTAGAGTTATCGTTCTTTGATCGGTTGGCGAGCGTAGAAAGCGAAAGTAAGGTTTGGTCCTGCTAGCTGCGTAGCTATTCTTTTTCAACAAGCGCTCTGCTAGACTGGCAATGTATCCCATAATGCTTCCTTTCATTTTGCTGCATCGGATATCACAACAAACATGAGAGATCTCACTGTTTTAAGATATTTGACCGGGACTTTAGTACGAAACTAAAGTCGATGCTACCTGAAATGCGTAGAACTGAAATACGGGCGTGGATCCTGGAGGGTTTCGTAGACGGACTTTTATAAATTAAAGCCAAATTATGTCCAATTATATTAGCAGCAGGTACAGGGGGAAAACGTGAATCTTATTTCATGATCAGTAAAAGCACATTTTACAAAATGAATTGATTATAAATAAAATTGAAATAAATTTGATGTTTGAAAAAGAAGATGAATATCTGAAAGGAAATTAAGTAATTATAATCAGAGAAGCCAATGACGTCAAAGATCGATATATATATAAAGATATTCTTGATAAAACGTATAATTTGTTTTCCCGATAATCAGTAAAGGAATTTTAGGCACTTCTGAATTTCTTTTACTTAATGTGTTTTTTTTTAGCCGATAAAATGTATATCTTTTAGGTAAATGAAACAATGACCACTAAACTTTCCAGAAAGTTTCTATGGAGTCTCTAGTAAAGTATTCTGAAAAATTTGTGTTAATACGATGTCTGGTTTAGAGTTTAGATAAAAAATCTACGTTGTCGTTGCGCAGGGAAAAAAGGGGAGAGGAACGTAAAGAAAATAGATATTACACAAATCCTAGCTTACTAAAGGTTTTACTGTGTCCTAAACATCAAAAGTCAAAGGTCAGGATCATATGAACGACAATAATCGAAGTAAGCGTAGCTGTGTTTTGTCTTTTATTAGGGCTTTTCGACTTTTGTCGAAAAGACCTATTGTTATCGTCTTTTTAAATTATTTTTCTTAGCAATTTTTTCGTTCAGCATTTAAGGAGTAGCTTTAAAAATAGGTATTTTGTTTTGTCATCACTAAAAAGCAAATGTGAATATCTCCTGTATGTAAGGTTTTGGCCTTCCGGTTTAATTACTTCCGGTTTCTACTAAAGGAAAACTGAAATTTCTAAAGAAGCCAAAATCATTTTAATTTTTAATGTTCTAACCACCAGGTTCAAGATATAAATTTTAGAGAACTATTACTATCCAAAAGTGATCGTAGTTGATTTTTGACCATAGATACTTTTTCGAGATATAAGACTTCAAACATTTAAGAAGGGGGGATGGATTTGGCAAAAGTCGCAATAAACACTATTTCATTAATTTGAGCACTGAGCACCGATTAAGACAAATGAGTAGAACATATTCTGTACGTTTTGTATCAGTCCGAGCAGAACTTCCAGTTTTACTGGACGTTAAACATTCTCTATGGGAGTTTCTATGTTAAATTGGAATCGGCCGTGGCACATTTTTTCTTTAAATAGTCAAGATATTTTTATAATATTTTTAATTCAAATTGACTTTGATACTGTTCCGACCTCATTAGATTACCAGAATGAAATTCGGAAAAGTAAGGGATTTTTAAGGGGCCAAAATTAAAAACAGACCTCTGCCCGTAACATTTTTATTTCTTAACGAATTTTCAAATACTTTTCAGATTTGAGTTCAGCATAAAGAGTTAAGTTTAAAAATTGTGGGCCGTGGGGTCACTTTTTGACTCCTTATAGGGGTTTCAGAGACCTGAAAAACAGTACTTTTGGAGTTTTCTTGATTTTACCGCGTAATTAGAGTTATCGTTCTTTGATCGGTTGGCGAGCGTAGAAAGCGAAAGTAAGGTTTGGTCCTGCTAGCTGCGTAGCTATTCTTTTTCAACAAGCGCTCTGCTAGACTGGCAATGTATCCCATAATGCTTCCTTTCATTTTGCTGCATCGGATATCACAACAAACATGAGAGATCTCACTGTTTTAAGATATTTGACCGGGACTTTAGTACGAAACTAAAGTCGATGCTACCTGAAATGCGTAGAACTGAAATACGGGCGTGGATCCTGGAGGGTTTCGTAGACGGACTTTTATAAATTAAAGCCAAATTATGTCCAATTATATTAGCAGCAGGTACAGGGGGAAAACGTGAATCTTATTTCATGATCAGTAAAAGCACATTTTACAAAATGAATTGATTATAAATAAAATTGAAATAAATTTGATGTTTGAAAAAGAAGATGAATATCTGAAAGGAAATTAAGTAATTATAATCAGAGAAGCCAATGACGTCAAAGATCGATATATATATAAAGATATTCTTGATAAAACGTATAATTTGTTTTCCCGATAATCAGTAAAGGAATTTTAGGCACTTCTGAATTTCTTTTACTTAATGTGTTTTTTTTTAGCCGATAAAATGTATATCTTTTAGGTAAATGAAACAATGACCACTAAACTTTCCAGAAAAAGTTTCTGAAAAATTTGGACAAATGTAAATTCAGTGCTTCTATCCCACAAGTTGACATGGGATGGTATCGGATAGGATTCAGGATTGAGGATTTCCCATAGAAACATTTAAAAGTTAATCCAATCTTATCATGTCCTACAACCAATCAAATTCCATCATATTTCAGAATAAATTACGAAAAAGAAATGCGATATAAAATGTTTACAAAATAACTATTTAAAAAATTAGAATAGAAAATGAAACATTCTTTTTTTTAAACACAGATTTACATTATAAACTTCGAGTAATACGGCGTACGATCTAACCGTGAACGATCACCGGAAGAATTTGACGAAGAGTCCAGACATCGAAAGAACGTATTTCTTCAGCTTGTTTGGATGATTTAACGGATTCTTACTTGTGTAAAAGTGTATTAATTGTTTGGATAATTCAACAGGAACCGTCAACAGCGGACTTGAATACCGGTAGATGATGTGCAAGAACATGTAAGTATACTACACACTGTCAACTGTACAGTGTGTAGCATTTTTACACATATTTCTCCCTTTTAACAATATTCTAATGACTTTAACTAGTAACATTTTACTCCATTTAATATAAACAAAAATTGTGTGCGGAAAAAAGAAGTAGTGTAGGTAGAAGGGGGATAAATATTTACAAATACTCTGTCACATGATTCAATCAGCTATCAATGAGCTCTTAGACTAAAACAATTATATGTATCATGCCTTAATCAGTTTGTTACTATTATCATTTCCCTAGTAAGGTTAGAAAATAGTTTCTTTCATTTCAGTGCAATTTATTATAAATGAATGTAGAATCATTATGACCATTTCTAATGTAACTGTTTAAATGTTTGATAAGCTCATCAAGCACTGCACATACATTGTATGTATGATGTTTGTGAGTTATGAAAGTTAATCTTTTAAAATTCATTATTACAGAGTATGGTTTTGCATGCACTCATACGTCATCGCTGTATAAAGGATGTTAATCTAAGAAGTATGTATGATTTGATTTTTTACCATGTATTTTTGCATGGTCATTAAAATACATAAACATCATTATCTGAGTTGAGATGACATGTAGATTTTCAGAACAAGTGATTTTTTTAGCTCACCTGAGCCGAAGGCTCAAGTGAGCTTTTCTGATCACATTTTGTCCGTCGTCCGTCCGTCCGTCAGTCTGTCTGTCTGTCTGTCCGTGTTTACGAGAGTGCATTTATTGGGTATTTTTCATGCCAAGATTGTACTTATTGGGTACTTTTTGCTTATTGGGTATACCCAATAAGAAGTGTCGCTGAATATGCTTAAAACACCCTAATTGGGTATTTGCAGGTTAGTACCCAACAAAACTTGGACACGACGATTTGTCCAAAAAAGTGTCCAAAAAAGTTGCTTTCACGGACGCACCGTGTTTTGTTGTTTCAGTTTTACATTCGGAACTCTAAATTTTCGAGAGTTCCGAAAATCAACTTCCGTTGATCCTGATCATAACAACGTTTGTTTTCATGGAAAAAAAATATGGCGACTAAGAAACACTTAATGTCAACAAGATTTTCTGATTGACAAGAGAAAAGGTAAGTTAATTCGATTAATATTTATACATTGCTGGGTTCTTGTTTAAGGAAAATAGATTTTAATGTAATTTTGAAAACAATTGTGCACAAAATTAAAATAGATATATCGGAACAATTAATCCTAAGTTGTACTTGTTTGTATATTGAATTTTCTCTGTCTTTTTAACTGTCTTGAGGGCGAGAAGTATTTAATAAATGATCGTATATTGTTAGATAATCTTTAATAGATAGAAAGTGTTTATTATTTAATTTTATATCATAACCAACTAAGTATGTTCTGACAATGTATATTGGAAAGGGAAATGAAAATTTTAACAATCGTGTATTCATAAATCAGCTGTAAATTATCGGTTCATGTAGATAGTATTACAATCGCAAAGTGAGCTGAGATGATGATAAATGGGATAATTGACAACAACTAAATAATTGTATGTAAGTTTATCTCATCTGATATGTAATTAAGAGATTCATTGTATTACTGAAAAACTTTCAGTCAAAACTGTGCTTCTTTCTGTCTTTGATTTTGACTGAGTGTCTGCTTTATTTTGATTTTTTTTTTAAATTATTGTTTTTGTCATTTGTTTTAATTAATTTAAAACAATACTGAAATTGATATAGGGCTACTATAACTATTTCACATGATGGGTGTGTAATTAGCATCGCGCTACACCCGGGGCTTCCATTTTTGAGGATGGGGCTAGTGGTTTTCTGCACTGAGGAATCCCTTTGGGCTATTAGGAATTTTAAAATACACATGTAATACATGAAAAGCACCACCGGTATTTTCACTCTTTTTTGCTATTAAATTCTCTAATATTGAAATATTCCAGACAGCATGCTCATATTATCCATAAATCTCGACAACTGCATCCATTTTGCAGTACTACAAGACTTAATTACTTAAAACAATCTTTTATTTCCTAATTTGAATTCCCCCCTTTCCTTTGTTTAATAAAGCAATATTTGCTTGTACATATATGCCTCACAGATATCTCATTATTAAATTATATACATTCACTCAATCAGCTCAATGATAAACTTGTGTCATGCAATTATGTAGCGTTTTTTTAAGCCATATATGGCGTAACTGAGAAAATATATTTTTGAAAAATACAAAATTAAGTAAAGAAATATAGTTAATTCATTTAAATTAAAGCTTTTCATACAATTCGGAGCACGGAGAACACCTCGTTTTATCTAATAATACGATTTTATCTACTCTGTAATGTGTTATTTAAATCTTTTGTATTTTCTTCCAAGTCGGAGAAAATTCCAAGAATCCAAATTAAATTTTGATATCTTTATAACGCAATTGACTTAGATTTTGTAATGTACGGAAAATTTCTATCTTTATCATGTTTATATAAAGTAATGATACAAATAATAAGTTCTTATAATTTTAGTCTAATAATTTTCATTGTACATACGCCATATATGGCTTTAAATGATTCAAGAGGAAAACAAAATGATTTTTGCTTCGTTTTAATTTTTTAAAATCATTAATTTATATATGATGAAATTTTACTAGCGAAAATTAAATTAAACATTAATTTTAAAAAGAATCATATGTAGTTAATTCCCAGGGGCCCGTTTCATCAAAGGTCGTACGCCCAGTCGTAGCGCTACGCCGGCGTAAAGTCGGGACTAGCACGAATATTAGCATTTCATTAAAGAGTGTATCGTTACGCCTGACTAAATTTAGGCCAAAATTTTACGTCTACTCATGGGTAGGCGTAAGTTAAGGCGTAAAGTTAAAATAAGGCCTTTTTATTAATTTTAGCGAGTTCTAAAGAAAAAGTAAGGTTCTAAGAAGAATTCAAAATACAAAAAATGCATTATTTATTTATACATATTATGAAGCGGGGGGTGGTTGTTACAGCTACTTGGGGACGTAGTTGATTTGAGTAATAACGTACTCAATTAATATTTTGATAAATTTCTGCTGAGAAGAAAAGATGGTCTTATTAGAGATTTCTTACGTTCTGACAATGCCTTCAAACACATTTGGTTGTGGTATTGTATGTCTAAGGTATTGTAGATCAATTTACAAATATAACTGTATATCTACACCCCGCTTGAAAATCTCCCGAATTTGCAGATTAATTAACATTGAATGTACAGATTACTTAGTTAAGGACGAAAGTAAAATATTTTCCTAGGTATCTGGGACAAGTGATGTTCCCGGTGAATTATAGACCCCAACCCAGGAAAGGGGGTTGGGGTCTCATAGACAATAAGAGATTTTTGAAAGTGGTAATAAATTATTGCTTTTATAATATCGATGTAAGATGGTGATAATTACACAGTTAAGTTCAAGAATAAATTATTCCTAATTTTGTTTTCTCAGACAAACATTGATGCAGAAGACATCTTTAATTTTCATAATTTTGTTTAAAAGAGCAAATCTTACATAGTATAAGATAATCTGAGCGCATATAAAGCAGATATATAAGATGAAAATATACATCTTTTTGATTTCCTGCATTACTTACATTTTAATGAAAACAAAATAAAGAGTAGCTGTAACTAAATTTTAAAGACAGAGACCACACAAGCAGAGAATTTTTGTAAGAATATCTTTGTAGTCATTTTTCCAAACCTCTCTCTCTCTCTCTCTCTCTCTCTGCGTACTTTTAAAACGATACATCGCATTTAATCTGCAGATAGTAAAGAATTTTTTTCTATAACTGAACAATTATGTATCAATTGAATTGACAAAAAATTAATAAATACAGAGAGGATTATCTTACATATACCATAGTAGTAAACTTGTAAAATTTATTTCTTGACTCAAAATGTGTTCATATGTAAACCGTTTGCATTTTGTTTTCATTATTTTTGCTTGCATATACATTTTTTATTAAAATTTTTAAATCGTATTCTGTCTCCAACTTGATTATTAGTATTTGTCAGTAGAATCAGTATTTATCGAATCATGAAATTTATTATCAAAGGCGAAGTTATTAACCTGTATCAATTTCGGGAAGAGGGGGTATGGCTGTAATTAAATTTCCAAAAATCATGTCTCTTACATAACACTATAAACCCATGCATGTTTCAATTAGTGCAAGTATTAATTTATCTATAACTTGTGTTATTCTGTACTTTGACGTGCTACGGAATTTATACATGTTTGTACGCTTTGGACAATGTTTATGTTTTTGCGCCAGCGCAATGCAACGTTGTCAAGGACTTAGTTCTGTGACTAAGCGTATATTTTACGACTAGACTTACGCCACTTGGTAAAACGCAAATTACGCTAGACAAATTTTGGCGTAATCCCCGGAAGTACGCCTAAGTTAAGGCTTAACTTTACGACTTTTGATGAAACGGACCCCTGACTTTTTTTCACGATGAACTTTTTTTCAATGTTACTTTTTAATTTTTGCCTCTATATTTGGGCTTGTCACTTTTTACTCGGGGATAGTAACTTTATTGCCACAAAGCAGTGGATTAGTACTTGATTTCCTTTATTGCACAGCGATGACTATGATTTAATAGCACAAAAAGCTAATGGGTTTACGTATGTGAATTTATATGATTAATGCTTACTTGTGATTTTAGGATAACTGGAGATAATGATTCTTTTTTTTGCATTTATATTACATAAATATCTTTCTTGGTATTATGTTACAATAAATTGGTTTAGATTTTTTTTTATAAAAGTAATCAATAATTACAATGGAAATTAAAACCATAATCATGTTCATTGAGGATTTTCAATATGTAACAGGTTAAACAGGAACTTCAATTGTAAACATTGCAGAGAACACACCCATGAGAAGATGACCCTCAGAAATAGGACAATTGTAAGTAATCAGTAAAATGAACAGGAATACTTCATACCAACCATAAGATTTTTAGAGACATTTTCGCTTCTTAAATTAGAAGAGAAAACTTGTACATACTACATAACTATACTAGGCAACCAACTTTTAACTGCAGGAAAGCTTTTGGTATGTGCAATACAGCTACATTAAACCTCTTTAGTATTCATGTTAAGTTTGAGAAAGTACCTAAGTATTTTTTCTAGTGTTTGCCAACATTTTTATGCACACTGTTTGCTTGTTTGTACTATCATTATATTTTAAATTCTTCAGATGCCCTTTACCTTTGCCAGTTTAGAATCATTTGTTTTAAGGGCATTTGAGGTTTGGTTCTAGAACTTAATTAATTGTAAAGTAAATACTGGGGTACTATACGGTCATAGGTTATGTTAATACATGTATAACATTTTGTTCTGATAGAGGTGGCATACAGGAAAAGAAACAATACTAGATATCACTTCAAAGGAATAAAACAGCTTCATCTTGTAGGTGTATTTTATTTAAGGATCACTACTTCATGTCTGATGTGCTGAAAGTTATTCATAATCTGTTTGACTGTAATTTTTCATATTTTCAACTTCTATCCAGCTTAGTCAATTTTAATTAAATTTTGTGCAAAGCATACCCCAGGAAGGGGGTGTGGAGTGTCAAGTGTGTCTCTGTCCCTGTCAATATAATTTCAAAGCAGTTAGTAAGGTTTGGGTCAATTTTAAATCCTCTTTAGCAGAACCATTAGGCTAAAAACAATACTAATGTGAAAGCTTTATCATTAAGTGTAAAGATGTTTTTGCAGATTATGTACCCCTAATGTACTGATAGTGTTACATTAGAAGTCTAAAATTTGCAAGAAATAGGTGTAAAATGTACTTCTTAACAATCAAAAACTAACATACTGTCTAATTAATATGCAACATCGTTTTGTGTGTTGAATGATGATTCCAATTTGATAAAATTATGGCGGATGGGGGTTAGGATGAAGATGCAGTTAGACATAGAAGAAAAAAAAAGAGTTGATAGAATTTAGTTTTTCTTCCATTTTATTTATCATTACATATTTCTGAATAAGAAATATACTTCTACTTCTTGGTTGGGTTTGATCAACATAAAGGGTGATCTTGCTGTAGTCAAGAAAAACATGTTTTATACGGCAAAGAAATGCCTTTATCTAATTGCAGAATGAATAAAATGGACAGAGGCGGAACTGAAGGAGATGCATGAAATGAGGAATATTTCACAGATTGCCTGAGCATAGCCACTGCTACTGGATAAACATATGGCAATATAAAAGAGCAGGGTCAATGGAGGTATCATACAGTATAGGCCATGAGAGACCCTGAAGAAGAAAGTATTGAACAGAAACAAAAAAAAAATAAAACCATTTTGACATTTATTGAAATATAGGATAAAAGTCTTACATGTAAAATTTGGGCATGTAATGACTTTTCTCTAGCTCTAAGACTTATAACAGTGATGATTTAATTTAATATCTTTATCCCGATTTGTCGAAAAGATTAGGACATAGTGCATCAATTATTTTAAAGTTTTGATACAACGAATTCATTCATTGTACTTGTAACTGAGTTTTCTGGTGCGACACTGTTTTATCGGCTTCAAAACTAAGTTTGTTATTTCCAAACCAGATTAATGAGATCATGTAATATCTTTTAACATCGGTGACTATTTAATCCATTCTTTTACATCTCAGAAGCATTTTTATTATTACAGGGAAAATATGCATTGTACATGTATCTGTAATAAACAGGATTATAGAAATTTTCCATTTAATACAACACAATCAACGCAAATATTTTATAAGGGTGTGATCTATTTATCAATATGGTTTTCAGCATCTTGCTCTACCTGTAATGACTTGCTCCAAGTTCCAATATTTAAATTTAAATTTTGCAAACATGGTTATAAAATTCTTTAAAAGCCAAATAGTTTAAGGAACAAAATGCTTATATATTTCCTATCATTTGTGAAGTGTACACTGAATGAGATGTGGAATGTTAGAATTAAAGTATTAAATATGTTTTGGACTTATGTATGCTTATGCAGATAAATTTGAATTCAGCTAGGGAAGGTAAATGTCGTACTTATTGGGTTTGCAATCTAATGCAAGAGTATAAATATCCAAGACAAATCTGACAATTTTAAAGAAGGGTATAAGTAATCCAAGAAGAATTGGACAGGTAAACATCACCTGTTGGGTTTTATTCTAATGTTGGGATGTAATATCCAAGAAGAGTTGAACCAATGTCCAATACCTATTGGGTTTTCTTTCTTATGAAAAAAAAATTGAGTAACCCAAGAAGAATGTCCAATACCTTTTAGTTTATATACTATTGAAGGGAAGAAGATATCCAAGAGGAGTTGGACAGGTGTCCATTCATGTTGGGTAGTATTCTGATGATGGGATTCTCAAGAAACCCAAGAATCAGACAAGTGTCCATTGCCTGTTGGGTGGGATGCATTATCCAAGAGAATTTGGACGGATGTCCATTACCTGTTGTATGGTATTCTGATGAAACAATTCAAGAAACCCAAGAAGAATTGGAAAGTGTCCATTACCTGTTGGGTGGGATGTAGATATACAAGATGAGTTGATCTGATGTCATTTACCTGTTGTGTTGTTTTCTGATGAAACAATTCAAGAAACCCAAGAAGAATTGGACAAGTGTCCATTACTTGTTGGGTGAGATGTAGATATCCAAGAGGAGTTGGACAGGTGCCCATTACCTGTTGGGTGGTATTCTGATGAAACAATTCAAGAAACCCAAGAAGAATTGGACAAGTGTCCATTACCTGTTGGGTGGGATGTAGATATCCAAGAGGAGTTGGACAGGTGTCCATTACCTGTTGGGTTGTATTTTGATGAGGAGATTCAAGAAACCCAAGAATTAGACAAGTGTCCATTGCCTGTTGGGTTGGATGTAGATATCCAAGAGGAGTTGGACAGATGTCCATTACCTGATGGGTGGTATTCTGATGAAACAATTCAAGAAACTCAAAAAAACTGGACAAGTGTCCATTACCTGTTGGGTGGGATGTAGATATCCAAGAGGAGTTGGACAGGTGTCCATTACCTGTTGGGTTGTATTTTGATGAGGGGATTCTCAAGAAACCCAAGAATCAGACAAGTGTCCATTGCCTGTTGGGCGGGATGTAGATATCCAAGAGGAGTTGGACGGATGTCCAATACCTGTTGGGTGGTATTCTGATGAAACAATTCAAGAAACCCAAGAAGAATTGGACAAGTGTCCATTACCTGTTGGGTGGGATGTAGATATCCAAGAGGAGTTGGGCAGGTGTCCATTACCTGTTGGGTTGTATTTTGATGAGGAGATTCAAGAAACCCAAATAGAATTGGACAATGTACACATGTTCAATTGTTCTTGGGTAGTTTAATCCCTTCGTCAAAATACAACCCAACAGATATAGGACACTTGTCCAATGCCTGTTGGATACCTTCATTCTGTCCAACATGTAATGGGCATTTGCTTATATTATATTAATTGGTCATGACTCAAAAAGGTTTCTCCTTATAAATACTTAATTTTGTTATTCAAGAAAGGTTGAACAGAGTCTGAGATGTGTTGAGTTGTGTTTTCACAATTGATGTCATAAAGAGCTGATATAATGCAGTGGAAGAATTGGCGCAGTTTTTTGCACTTAGGTATTCATATATTTTAATATTAGTTATTTTGAAATATACAGGTGTATATCCTTTTTGCTAAGAACAAATAAGTTAGGTGTTACAATAAAAGAGCTATATCACAGAAATTGACAAAAATATGGGTTCAAAACCAAAGGTTTTCAGTCTTGTCTGAATTTACCAGCAAATATTAAATATATAATAAATTTGAAATGAATAAAAAACAATAAGAAAAAACGGACACAAGGACACGAGGATAAATATCCAATAAGATTTGAACAGTAACTACCCAAATAATGCTCTCTCGTGTGTACACTTTTTTTGTATCCAATTAGCAGTATCCAATAGGACTTGGACTTGATGTACCCAATATATAACCAAATGTGTGTCTGTCCGTCCGTCTGTCTGTCCGTCTGTAAACTTTTCACATTTTCGACTTCTTCTCAAGAACCACTGGGCCAATTTTAACCAAACTTGGTACAAAGCATCCTTGGGTGAAGGGGAATTTAAATTGTTAAAATGAAGGGACATATCCCCTCGCAAGGGGAGATAATCAAGAAAAGACAAAAATAGGGTTGGGTCATTAAAAAATCTTCTTCTCAAGAACCACTGGGCCAGAAAAGCTGAAACTTATGTGGAAGCATCCTGGTATAATGTAGATTCTAAATTGTTCACATAATGACCCCCAGGTTGAAGGGCGGGGCCACAATGGGGAATCAAAGTTTTATATAGAAATATATAGGAAAAATCTTTGAAAATCTTCTTCTCAAGAACCACTGGGCCAGAAAAGCTGAAACTTATGTGGAAGCATCCTGGTATAATGTAGATTCCAAATTGTTTAAATAATGACCCCCGGGGGAAGGGCGGGGCCACAATGGGGAATCAAAGTTTTATATAGAAATATAAAGGAAAATTCTTTGAAAATCTTCTTCTCAAGAACCTGGGCCAGAGAAGCTGAAACTTATGTTGAAGCATACTGGTGTAGTGTAGAATCTAAATTGTTCAAATCATGACCCCCGGGGGAAGGGCGGGGCCACAATGGGGAATCAAAGTTTTATATAGAAATATATAGGAAAAATCTTTGAAAATCTTCTTCTCAAGAACCACTGGGCCAGAAAAGCTGAAACTTATGTGGAAGCATCCTGGTATAATGTAGATTCTAAATTGTTCAAATAATGACCCCCGGGGGAAGGGCAGGGCCACAATGGGGAATCAAAGTTTTATATAGAAATATAAAGGAAAATTCTTTGAAAATCTTCTTCTCAAGAACCTGGGCCAGAAAAGCTGAAACTTATGTGGAAGCATCCTGGTATAATGTAGATTCTAAATTGTTCAAATAATGACCCCCGGGGGAAGGGCGGGGCCACAATGGGGAATCAAAGTTTTATATAGAAATATAAAGGAAAATTCTTTGAAAATCTTCTTCTCAAGAACCACTGGGCCAGAAAAGCTGAAACTTATGTGGAAGCATCCTGGTATAATGTAGATTCTAAATTGTTCAAATCATGACCCCCGGGGGAAGGGCGGGGCCACAATGGGGAATCAAAGTTTTATATAGAAATATATAGGAAAAATCTTTGAAAATCTTCTTCTCAAGAACCACTGGGCCAGAAAAGCTGAAACTTATGTGGAAGCATCCTGGTATAATGTACATTCTAAATTGTTCAAATAATGACCCCGGGGGAAGGGCGGGGCCACAATGGGGAATCAAAGTTTTATATAGAAATATATAGGAAAAATCTTTGAAAATCTTTTTCTCAAGAACCAAAGGGCCAGAAAAGCTGAAACTTATGTGGAAGCATCCTGGTATAATGTAGATTCTAAATTGTTCAAATAATGACCCCCGGGGGAAGGGCGGGACCACAATGGGGAATCAAAGTTTTATATAGAAATATGTAGGAAAATTCTTTGAAAATCTTCTTCTCAAGAACCACTGGGCCAGAAAAGCTGAAACTTATGTGGAAGCATCCTGGTGTAGTGTAGATTCTAAATTGTTCAAATCATGACCCCCGGGGGAAGGGCGGGGCCACAATGGGGAATCAAAGTTTTATATAGAAATATATAGGAAAAATCTTTGAAAATCTTCTTCTCAAGAACCACTGGGCCAGAAAAGCTGAAACTTATGTGGAAGCATCCTGGTATAATGTAGATTCTAAATTGTTCAAATCATGACCCCCGGGGGAAGGGCGGGGCCACAATGGGGAATCAAAGTTTTATATAGAAATATATAGGAAAAATCTTTGAAAATCTTCTTCTTGGGAACCACTGGGCCAAAAAAGCTGAAACATATGTGCCCATGGAAGGATCATGGGGTAATGTAGATTGCAAAATGTCTAAATTATGATCAGTGGGGTAGGTTGGGTATGCATTATGTATAACAATGGGAAAATCTGGTAAAGAACAGAATGGTCAAAGCTTTTCAGGTGAGCGATGTGGCCCATGGGCCTCTTGTTCTTTTAAAAATCTAGAGAGTAAAACTGAAAACAATGTTGAATTGTTTTGGTCATCATGTTGTTCTCATTACATATTTTCTTCTTCTTTTTTATATTCAAATTTCAAGACAAAAAAAGAAAAAAAAACATTAAATAGATAAATACAAGCAGAAAATAGAGAAAAGTCATTCTAACAAATGTATTCGTACTTGTTAGCAAGTCGACAAGATAAAATGAAAATAATATACAAGTAAATTATGTTAAATTAGATTTTTTAAACGTTTTATACGACAGGTTGCAGTAAAAGATTTTATTTTTTCATGATTTCTAAATACATTGCTTCGGGAGAGAAAAAGGTGAAATTAAAGTCAATTGTACATGAAATGTGGAAGATAATCACAATGAAAAACAGTTTGAATGTGTATGACAAAATTTTGAATCTATATGCCTATAAAGTTTTTTTCCTTTTTTTCAGGACAACCCTGCACATTTGCAGTTGTACAGATTGTAGTTCATCTCATATGCTGTTAGACAAAATAATGAAAGATGTTCAAACTACTGTCAAAGATTCCTAAGTCTGAAATCAAGGTGCTTTTATTAAGGAGATCAGTGTTTGTTTTCTGTGCATTGTTGACATTTTGTGGAACTGTTTGGTTTATGACAATCTCTCTGACAATAACTCTGACATTTGAAATTCAATTTGAGTGACAGATAAGAAAGCCAAATCATATGAATAGAAAACATTATACAACTGTAATAAAAACATTGATAAACTTAAATTTAAACAATACATGTATCTGTGATCTTGGCATTGAAATTCATCACTATTCATGAATGCTGTACATGGATACTTTTAATGAATTTGTTTCATGGTAATGGAATATTTTAAAAATGTTAAACATTGTTGAGGAATCACCCTGAATAAAAATACTGTGAACTTGATAAAGTATTTTTTCCTCATTTAAACACTGAAAAATTTAAGATCAAATGTCAAGGTCAAATACAAGATTTACTCAAGAATGTGTTATAAATGCTGTAAATACTGTGAATTCTTATGCATGTTTTATAAGATCTAAGTAACATGTGTCAAATATTTTAATTCCTCATTCAGACACTGATTAACATTCAAGATCAAATGCCAAGGTCAATTACAAACTTGGCATACTCAAGAATGAGTTATAAATACTGTAAATACCGTGAATTCTTAATTTCTTATGTATGTCTTATAAGATCTAAGGAACATTTGTGAGCTCACTACAATATTTATTGCTGTCAATCTGTCTGACAATGACGATTTAGGAAATATTTTCTATTAAACATAAATTATTAAATTTCACACATAAAACAAAATTGCAAATCACGATTCTTGTGAATCATACATGAATTATAACTCCAGCATTGTCATCTGGCCTCAGGATCATGAAACATCTTAAGCTTAAGTTAAAATATTCATGTTGTAATAGAATTTTGATAAAGTTAAGTTGACAAAAATTAGATTGTACTTTAAAATATTGTTGTTATTTGCAAAATTAGGGATTCGTTCAATAATTAATTAACATTTTACAGGCAATTAAAAAATTGACTTAACTAAGTCTGTTTCATGATCCTGGGACCAGGTGGTTAGGTCATGGAAATAAAAAATTCGAAAATAGAAGGGATTTCAGGGGTCAGTACAGAAAATTGGTTTTTCTCTTTAACTTTTTTATTTTTCAACCAATCTTCAAACTGAATAGAGTATACAGAGTGCAATATAAAAAATATGGACCGTAGAGTCATTTTTTTAAAATCCTTATAGAAGTTTTAGTGGTTTGAAAACAGTACCTTTCATATTTTAAAAAAAAATCATAAAAGAGTTACATGTCTGTTTCTTTCTGTAGCTGTTGAAGTACATAGAGATTCGTTATGTCTCCAAACAAATATTGATTTAGAACTTTTGAGATATTTTACCATATCAGTTAGTACTGTGTAACGTTGAATTTTTTCTAAGATTCTTGATTTTAATGGATCGAAAAGCCCTCCGTTTTTGTTGAACGACAAAAAAGGTCTAGTTATTATTATTATACTTAGCAATTCTTTTGCTCAGATTTTCAGGAGTACCTTTAAAAGTAAGTATTTTATTTTATAATTATTAGATAGCTTATGTAAAAATGTTCTGTCTGTAATGTTTTGTACTTCTGGTCTTGTCACTTCCGGTTTCTACAATTGGAAAACTAAAATTTCTTAAGAAGCCAAAAACATTTTTAATTTCAGTGTCTAGTCTCCCAAATTTAAGATATGAATTCTAGAGACCTTATCCTATAAAAAAGTGCGCGTATGTGATTTTTTACCACAAATACTTTTCGAGATATAAGACTTCAAACATTGAAGAAGGGGGGAGGAAATTTTTGAAAGTCAAAATAACGTTACAAAAATTATTTTGAGGATGTAAATATGTTTAAACTAATTAGTAGAATATATCCTGTAAGTTTCATATCAATCAGACCTGAACTTCCGGTTTTATGGGTCTTTTAATTTTTATGTTAAAATGAAATCAGTTATGTAACAGTATCTCTAAAAGTAATTATGATTTTCTTGTAATATTTTGTATACAGAATGACTCTGATACTGTTCCAACTTCATTAGATTATGAAATCAAAATGTGGGAAAATAAGGGATTTCTAGGGGCCAACATTTAAAACAGACCTTTGCCCTGTAACTTTTTTATTTCTCAATGAATTTTCAAACAGTTTTCGGATTTCAGTTCAGCATAAAGAGTACAATTTAAAAAATATGGTCCGTGGGGTCACTTTTTGACCCCTTATAGGAGTTTTAGAGACCTGAAATATTGCATTTTTAAGTCTTTTCAAAAATGATAATGTAAGAGTTATCTCTCTTTGTTGACCTGTTTGAAGTCTAATATGCTCTCTACGTTTTAATTTTTGTATGCACATAAAGAGTACTTCCGGTTTTATGAGTGCCTTAAAATTGCCTATGGAGATTTCAATGTTAAAATCGAAATCATCATTGTTCCATTATCTCAAAAGGTAGGCAAGCAGTTCTCTTGAAATTTCATATGAATATTGACTCCAGCATTGTCTCAAGGAGGTAAGGTCATGAAAATAAAAATCCCTAAAATAGAAAGGATTTTAGGGGTCAGTACAGAAAAAAGCTTTTTCTCTGTAACTTTTTTAATTCTCAACCAATCTTTAAACTAATTTTGGTATTACAACAAGCATAAAGATTATAGTTTAAAAATTATGGGCCGTGGAGTCACTTTTTGACCTCTTATAGGAGTTTTAGTGGATTGAAAAACAGTACATTTTCGTATGTTTTTAAAAACCACGAAAGAGTTATGTCTCCTTGTGTAGACACTGGTGTACAAATAGAATTGTTATGTTTCCAATTAACTTTTGCAATATTGTATTCTATGATTTTTTTTATTGTAAAATATTGATTTTTCTTTTAAGATTCTTTACTTTAAGGGGTCGAAAAGCCCTCCGTTTTTGTTGAACGACAAAAAGATCTACTTATTATTATTATACTGAACACTTCTATCGTTCAGCATTTAGGGAGTACCTTTGAGAATAGGTATTTTATATTGTTACCACTAAATAGCAAATTAAATTCTCTCGTGCATGAAACAAGAACAACTTCCGGTATAGTCACTTCCGGTTTCTACTAAAGGAAAACTGAAAATTCTAAAGAAGCCAAAAATCATTTTTAATTTTCGGGTCTAGACTCCCAAATTTAAGATATGAATTCTAGAGACCTTATCCAATAAAAAAGTGCGCGTACGTAATTTTTGAACACAAATACTTTTCGAGATATAAGACTTCAAACATTGAAGAAGGGGGGATGAAATTTTTGAAAGTCACAATTGCGTCTTCAAAATTATTTTGAGCATAGAAATATGTTAGAACTAATTAGTAGAACATATACTGAAAGTTTCATGTCAATCCGAAAAGAACTTCCGGTTTTATGACCCTTAAAAGTTTTCTTTTAAAATGAAATTAATCGTGGCGCATTTTCTACTAAAGTATTCAAGATTTTCCTGTTATATTTTGTATACAGAATGACTCTGATACACTTCTGACATCATTAAAGTATGAAATTGAAATTTTGGAAAATAAGGGATTTCTAGGGGCCAACTTTGAAAACAGACCATTCCCTGTAACTTTTTTATTTCTCAATGAATTTTCAAACAGTTTTCAGATTTGACTTAAGCATACAAAGGACAGTCTAAAAAATTATGGTCCGTGGGGTCACTTTATGACCCCTTATAGGAGTTTAGAGTCCTGAAATATTGTATTTTTTAGTCTTTTCATAAAATGATAGTGTAAGAGTTATCTCCCTTTGTCAATCTGTTTAAAGTGTAATATTCTTTCTACGTTTCAATTTTGGTATGTATATGAAGAGTACTTCCGGTTTTATAATATCCTTAAAATTCCCTATGGAGATTTCTATGTTAAATTTGAAATCACGTTTGTTTTTTTATTTCAAAAGTACAGCATGCAATTCTTGTGATATTTCACATGAATAATAATTTTTGCACTATCTTTAAGGGGTTTGGTCATGAAAACAAAGTTCCCAAAAATGAAAGGGATTTTAGGGGCCAGAATAGAAAAACAGTTTTTTGACTGTAACTTTTTTATTTCGCCCCATATCTTCAAATTTATTTCGGTTTTGAGTTAAGCAAAAGAAGGGCATTTAAAAAAATTTTGGTCCGTGGGGTCACTTTTTGATCCCTTATAGGACTTTTAGAGATCTGAAATATTGTATTTTTCAGTAGTTTCAAAAATAATTGTGCAACAGTTATCTCCCGTTGTCCACCTTTCTGGAACCTAATATTTCCTCTATGTTTCAATTTTGGTATGTTTATGAAGAGTACTTCCGGTTTTATGAGTCCCTTAAAATTGTCTATGGAGATTTCTATGTTAAATATGAAATCATACAATGTCCCATATCTCAAAAAGGAAGTAAGCAATTCTCGTGATATTTCACATGAATAATGACTCAATCATTGTCTACAGTTTATAAGTTCATGGAAATAAAATCCCTTAAATGGAAGGGACTTTATGGGTAAGTACAGAAAACAGCTTTTTCTCTATAACTTTTTTATTTCTCAACCAATTTTCAAACTAATTATGGTTTTGCATTAAGCATAAGGAGTACAGTTAAAAAATTACAGGCCGTGGGGTCACTTTTGGACTCCTTATAGGAGTTTAATTGGATTGAAAATTAGTACATTTTCGTATGTTTTAAATATTTATGAAAGAGTTATTTCTCTTTGAGTAGACACTGGTGGACAAAGAAAATCGTTATGTTTTCATTTCAGAATTGATCTCAAAAGAACTTTGTGCGATATTGTATTATTTGATATTTATTTTTGCTGTGTAATATAAGACTCTTCTTTTTAAGGGGTCGAAAAGCCCTCCGTTTTAGTTGAACGACAAAAATAAGGTCTAGTTTTACTTGATCTTTTGATAATGATTTAAAAAAGATAAGATTTCAATGGTAGGGTATTTTATATAAGAAAGTTACTTTAATTTTATTACAGATGCACCACATTTATGTATTTATTTACAATAATTTGAATATATAATGGTACGGAAACATTATGTTATACATTGTAAACACTGAAAAGTGAAAATGGAATTAGGTAATAAAACAATTACTTAATGCCTGAGCAGTCAAAAGACCAGAAAATTTTATTCCTTTTTTTTTTTAATTGCAGCCTGCCCCCAGAGTTATTTTGTGCAGTAAAGCGTGTTATACTGGTCATAATTTATCTATTGAATTGACTTCTTTTCTGAATATCTGCAATATTTTTCACCATTCTTCTTAAATGAAGTAAAATGTCAAATATTTTCCTGCTTGTTGAATTTTTAATGCCGGAAAAATGAAAATGTTTGAGTGCAAAAAGATTAAATAATTAAACATGCGGAGTAATTTGAAAATTTCTTCTTAGTCACAAATTTTAATGTGTCTATTTAAGATGAAATTAGACTGTGTTTGTTCTCATAATTTATATACCGGTAAATAAAAGCTATTGGAGCAAAAACCTTAGAAATTTGTTTATGTGAAAGACATACCGGTATTTACAATGCCAAAAGGCCAAACTAAATGCTCTGTAGTACCATAGGAAGCGAATTGACCCCCATTTTTCAGATTGATTTTTAATAAAGCTATGTGTATAAATTCTAAAAATATACTTGATAAAAAGTTTCATTACTTTTGATGACAGAACTTCCTTAAGTAATGAATACTGTATAATAATTATTATGAGCATATTTGCGACGATTTTCAACGATGGCAGCAGAGCATACTAGTAATTTACTTGTTGTCCCTGAATGTTTAATCCAACCTTTTGGAAATCTACCCCCTTTAGAGATGGTCTATAACTAGACTGACACTGCTGCCACATAATTGGCCAGTTCGATTGTTTGTGTTCAATAAAGGAATTCGGGCTCCCCAAAGTTATGTATTCAGTTGGTTCAGATGCTATGTTGTAGCAAAATATCTTCACTCTTTTTCTGTTTGTTGCTTGAGGATACCGGTACATCCAGTACTCGTCATCCGTAGCTATAAATGATCAGGCGGCGATGTCTTTACCAGATTCTGGTACTGTGGAAATGATAAGGAAACATGGTATTATCTGTACCAATCTTACATGATTATTGTTCTTCACAATATTCTAAAATATCATGATGCTGAGCTGTCACAGATCTTTTGAAAAAAAACCGTAGATTTTTTCCTAAGTTTGTAACACGGATCCGGCTGTATCTAACATTTAAGGATATCTGTTTTGCTATTATCGTAAAAAACTCCGTATTAATTTCTTTTAAGCAAATAGTGATTGTGTCGTCTTTACTGGTGAATAGAATGAAATATGAAGATAAGAAACAGTAATCAAAGCTTCAAAGTTAACTGAAACAATAAGACTTTGGAGCAAAGCAAAATAGACTTTTTAAAAAACATCACAGGATCAAGCGCCATGGAGGAGTATTCATCCCACGTCGACCAGTCACGCAATATTCGAGCAAACAAAAAAAAATTGAAGACAATTAAGTGTAAAAATAATGGCCTAGAGCTTGGAAGAAAAAAAAGTAAGTCAACGTTCGACCTAATGATGAAGTGTATTTGCCAATATTGTCTTTGTATTGACCGTGGAATTTTCGAAGAAAAAAAATGATTTGCATTTAATGAATACATATATGAAAAGAAATGCTTTGTTTTTGAACACTATTCTGGAATAATGATATATTCCTGTGGTAAAATTTACCTTGACATAAACATTTGAAAGACAATGTAAATCAATGGATTATTGTTGTTTTAAACTTAAAATAAAAAAAATACGTGTTTTAATATTCTGTTTTTGTTAATTCAATTCCCAAATTGGAGTGAGTACATTAGCACCTCAGCATGAATCGTTATGCTTTGAATATCGACACTCGAACAGTATAGACAATATTTGAAACGTTTCAGAAAACATATATAGGCATGCTATAACAGCAAAGTATTTCTTAGTGCATTATAATTAATAGAATAAACACTGAATTTTCTCATCCACTCTGTCAATAATTGATATAAAATTCAGGGGATTAAAATAGCTACATTTTAAAAGCAATTTTTATGTGATTTCTTTGCAGGCAATATAGGATTTCTAGGTCAAAAGCCTTTGAATTTCAGACAACAGGAATGAAATATTTATAACAATGTTAAGTCAATAACCTTTTATCAAACCAATATAATTAATCTTTCATAACCATTGATGGGCAATTCTTTATACAGTTCAGTATTAAATTGAAGAAGAGATTTAGATAATTATATGTATGGTACAGTGTATATGTTTTTTCATACTGCAGCAGAGAGGTTGTATGTAGTTGGAGGATGGAGGTGAATGGATCTTAAAACAGTCCTGGTCAGTGATGATCAAGAAGACTGTATACAACATATTTAATTCAAAATCTAAAAACTCCAAACATCCAGACTTTTGTGTTTCGTCCAATTTCACACAGTCAAACTTTTTATATTTATCAAGTTTACTTTTTTATCTCATGTAATTTAAAAAAAGAAATGACGTAATTTTTAAAAATTTACACTTGTTTCAAAGAAAATGATATGGAAAGTGGTCTCCTCAAGAAACGATTTCTAAAAACAAAATATATGAACGCAGGTGGAAGTACTATTCACTAATGATAAGTTGTTGTAGATAAACCATTTGTGGATTGCTTAATCCCTTCCCAAGTAAGAAATTTATTTGCTAACAAATTTTTAAGATTAACTTCAATCTTCTGTCAACAATGCGGAGGAACTCGTTAAAGTATTACGTTAAAGTACTATTTGTGAATCACATGATATATTTTTATGAATGGTGAAATATGTGAATGAATGCAACCATTGATTGCCACCATAGGTTCATTTAAACCGAAGGAAACTATATAGTTTTGCATTCATCTGTCCGCTTCCGTATCTGTTATTCTGACTGCATGACCAATTTGTTTTTCCAGACGATTGCATATATTATAGCTGATATTTGATTGTTAAATGATTTTTATGTTAGATTATCCTTCAATGATTTTTTAACATAATTACGGTAAAGAACCGTATTATTTAAGGAATAATCTAAAATGCTTGTTTTGGAGATTTAAAAAGCTCCCTTTTACTTCCCTGGCGGGTACTGCCTTCATCCAGTACGAAATACTTCACAGCGTCACCCCTTATTCACCCTCGCTGTATATAACTTGAAAAAGCTTACAAGATTTATCTGTAGAATTGTACAATAAAGACACACAGTCACTACTCTGCAAACAGTTCAGTCCACATCCTGTCAGAGGGTAATTTGATCCAGACCAGATAGCTAATGACTGTTCAATTAGGCCAAGTCTCAATTCTACTTGTCGTAGGGTAATTTCACCTAAAAATTAAAGATATGAATCCCTTAATTTTCTAATATTCCTTATATTGAGTAATCATTTTTTGAAATATTTCTTAAATAATCTCTCGATGTACCTTCAAACAGTTTTTAGGTTTCTTAAAAATGTTTCATGGATGCATGTATATCTAAACTCACTTGTTTTTAAGACCAATAATGTCCCTGGAATGACGTAAAAAAAGTACTAAAAGGTCGAGTTTATGCATTGTATTTCCTGCCATTTTTCATATAAACTACCTCAGTAAAACTTTTTGGATAACATCAATATTTTCGATAGCATGAACACTAAACATATCTGCTCTTTTCTACCTTTTTTTCCTATAACTGCCTAGCTAGACCGAGATACTTACATGGTATCGCTACTTTAGAAAGCAAAGTCAATAATGGATTTTCATTGGTTTTTAATGTAGAGGCACTGTATTTGTTATTCGTTTCATTCTGTTTTATCTTAAAAGCGCAAATATTACCTTTGATAAGGTGCAAAAAGGACAGTTCCGGATAAATGGAACAATAATTACACGTAGATGCATGAATACGTTTGCCGTGTAATGGATATCGGTATATTGCTTGTGTAAGGTTTTGTTTTGGAAGGTATCATTGAAAGGTTATATAATTATCATTATAAGAAATATGTTCCATCAATAATTCTTTATGTGAATCTATGTTAATTAATTATTTAAGATTATATTAAAAACCGCTTTGAACTTGTATTCAATATTTATGGACGATTTTTGCTACAATCATTTTTAAAATGACATTCATTTCTCCTTTTCTCTTTTTCATTTTTTATTTGTTTTTAATTGTCATGTTTAATATACAATTATTTACTAAACATTGTTCTTTGAAGAGAACAACTTTTAATGTCAATTCTAAAAAAGTATTAATAAAGATGTAAAATGAAATTGTTATTTTAAAACTTAAGATTGTGTGTAAGTTTGTTAAAACAGACGAAGATAATTAAATTTCGATAAAAAATGACGCGCACTAAATTACCTAACTTTTTTTCAATTAACCAGATCAAGACAAGGAGCACACAGCAGATGTGACCAGTCTACATGATGGCTACTCCTTCATGGCACCTGATCCGGTTTCCGATGTCTTTGAGGGCCTTCTTTGCTTTGTACTCAATTTATTTTATTTCCAATATGTTTATTATTTTCAGATTTCATTCCTTTTTTTTTTTTATATATTGTAAGGTTTATACATATAATATTACGAACAATTATCGAGATCAAAAGTCCATTGATATAAGGTTAGGCAGAGCAAACACGGACATAAAAAATATCAGAGCTAGGTAGAATTAGATACCAAGGAAGAGCAAGCATGTGCCCCTTGTCAAAATCAGACAAACGGAAAAAATTCGTAGACAGTGTAAAAGTAACGGCCTAATTAATAGCATAATAAACTTCGGTCAGCTCTCCGATATCACACTTTAGTAGTTTTACAAAATAACAAAAAAAATTATGCTAACATTATATTAAAATGATGAAAAAGAAATTACTTCCAATGGAACAGGTGGAATGGACTTTTTTTGTATCTCTCTCTCTCTCTCTCTCATACTTGGTTTTATGATTTGCATACAATTTTTCATTTGAATATTATGAAAAACCGGAAGCTCTTGGAACAATTTTCGGAAGTTTTTCTGTTTGTTTTAATGAAATTTAGAGCAGAGGGTTATTAGTCCTTAAAAAGAAGAAAAAAGAAATATTTTGTATTAATGAATTGTTTTGAAAAAAAAAAAATGTTCGTAAGCATTTGACTTAACGAAATTTAAACAAAGACATTGTTTTATATAAATTGTCTTTCAAATTTAAGCTGTGAGGCAAAATATACAGATAATTTTATCATTATTGAAGATTAATGTTAAAAAAACAATGCATTCTTTTTCATACTTGTATATAATGAAAATAATTTTGCACTCATTCCACGGTCGATATAATGATACTGTTGGCAAATACAATAAACTATAAAAACAACGAACAGTTATCAAGATCACAAGTCCATTTAAACAATACAAATCAGGAGCAAACAAACACACGGACCTCTTAAACATTAAACTGGGGATCCGGTGCCATGGAGGATAAGAATCCCCTATCGAACGGCCACAACCTTCGTGTGCTCCTCGTCATGATCGAAAAAGTAAAGGAAATTGACGAGTGCAAAGTGTAAGTCATCACGTTTATCATAAAGTGTTGTCGTTAAGTTACCATTATGGTCTTTTTCTAGTAAAATTCCCCAATATAAAACAGATTGTGTCAGAATCTGTGGTATCCTTTTATTTAAAGCTCACTGGGATATATCGAGTTGAAATATAAATGGAAGTATCTATATATAAATAAATAGTGCTACACATGTATAAAAAATTGGTCTTCATAACGGGGCACAATTACATCTATGCCTGTGCAAATATTGTATTCTTTAATAAAAAAAATGTTAAAAGTTTTTAATGGGTTTAATGTACGTTTTCTCTTATCAATTTATTTTACAAAAAACTGAAGATAACAAACAGTAATCGATTTCAAGATATCTACGAACAATACATGCAAACAATACAACGCAGGGCATGAAACACAGACCCCCCCCCCCAAAAAAAAAAAAAATTCCAGGGGTGGGTTCAAGTGTTGTAAAGGAGTAAGCATCCCCCTGCTGACCGGTGTCGCATAATATTTGGACCGCCTCGTTTAAAGGTCCGGCCGGACCAAATAGGATAACATATTTGGTCCGCCTGGCTCTATAAGAAAAGGTTCACCGCCTGTTTACTGGCAGATTAATCAGTATGCAATGAACAAATGAATGTTCGTAAGTCCAACACGGATCATTTAGTAACACTCTCTTTCCAATAAACATGATAAACGTACGACTTCCACTCGCAAAAAAATCACATCTTTCAAAATATATTTCTTTGTAGTATTAATAAAAAAAATGTCATTCTTTACGTTTAATATTGTTGTCATAACTGGAGGGATGCTGTGACAGGGGCTTATGTCACGGTGTACTACCATACACCCTTTATTGTAAAAACAACATGCCTGTTGATTGGGCAGTTAGGGGTTAGCCAATAATTGTCTCGTTTGAGAAAACCTAAAGTACCATACCCCCTGTGTTTTTATAAGTTAACACTGTTTCTTACCTATTCAAAGGCTTAATATATCTACTAGATCTGCATTTCATATCGTGAATTTTGCATTTGCATTTTCCGACAATTTTTGTTATTATTTCAGAATCCGACATTATTATTTTCATTTCCGACATTATTTATTTATGTTTTTTTTCACGTTTTCGGATTTTCTTTTTAAAAGATACCTTTATGGCAATTTAAGGTTAACATATATAACAAAGATGGAAATTGTATATACGTATTCTATAATATTATTTATTTCAAATCACATTTTTTTAAAATTTAATCATCACCTATACTCTGTATACAATATTATGCCTAGTTATAAGTAAAGGAAAGAGTAAAGTGAAAGTTCACAATACCTACATCTGCTCCAGGGTAAAACCAATTATGTGTCTTTGACATCTAAGCAAAGCCTTTTATTTGAATCTCTAAAATATTTTACTTTAAGGGTTTTTATAACGGTAGTATGATATTTTTTTTCATTGTCGAAAAAATATTGACATAAATGTGACAAATGTCGGAGATGAAAACTTTTAAAATGTAAAAACTGTCGGAAATGAAAAGTTCAATATATATATATATATTTTTTTTTTGGGGGGGGGGGGGAATTCCGGAAATAAAATGCGACCTACTAAATATTACTCCGGAACAAGGTGAATGTGCATTTATATTGGCGAAATCAAACCAAAGTCGATAAACTGCTGAATTTATAAATGCCTTTGTTATTCATATTAAATATACATGTCGGTCACTTTAAACTTAAAGTAAAAAATACGTGTTTTAATATTCTGTTTTTGTTAATTCAATGCCAAAATTGGATTGAGTACATTAGCACCTCAGCATGAATCGTTATACTTTGAATATCGACACTCGAACAGTATATAGACAATATTTGAAACGTTTCAGAATGCATATATAGACATGCTATAACAGTAAAGTATTTTTTGGTGCATTATAATTAATAGAATAAACACTGAATTTTCTCATCCACTCTGTCAATAATTAGATATAAAATTCAGGGGATCAAAATAGCTACATTTTAAAAGCAATTTTTATGTGATTTCTTTGCAGGCAAAATAGGATTTCTAGGTCAAAAGCCTTTGAACTTCAGACAACAGGAATAAAATATTTAAAACAATGTTCAGTCAATAACCTTTTATCAAACCAATATAATTAATCTTTCATAACCATTGATGGGGAATTCTTTATACAATTCAAAATTAAATTGGAGAAGAGATAATATTTTTCTGTTTAGATTCTGATTTTAAACGGTTTTCCTCTCTTATTTGAGTGACACTCTCGACACTACCATCATTTCTAAAACATCTCAGCAAATGTGGCGTAATTTTTTTAAAAAGGACCTCTACACTTGTTTCAAAGAAAATGATGGAAAGTGGTTTCCTCAAGAAACGATTTCTAAAAACAAAAATATATGAACGCAGATATAAGTACTATCCACTCATGATAATTTGTTATAGATAAATCACTGGTGGATTGCTAATTATATAATAAATCCCTTCCCAAGTAAGAAATTTATTTGTTAACAAACTTTAAAGATTAACTTCAATCTTCTGTCAACAATTCGGAGGAAAGTGATACATTAAAGAAATATTTGTGAATCACATGATTTTAATTTTTTTATGAATGGTGAAATACAATGATATGAATGAATGCAACCATCGATTGCAACCATAGATTTTTAAAGCTGCTATCATTTAAACCGAAGGAAACTATATAGTTTCGCATTCCTATGTCCGTTTCACTATCTGTTATTCTGATTGCATATATTGAACTGATATTTGATTGTTAAAATGACTTTTGTATTTCATTATTCTTCAATGATTTTTTACGGGATTGCGGTAAAAAACTCAATATTATTTAAGGAATAGTCAAAAATGCTTGTTTTGAGATTTAAAAAGCTCCCCTTTAGTTACCCCTGTGGGCACTGCCTCCATCCAGTTTGAAATATTTGATAGTGTCACTCCCTACTCCTGCGAATTCCGCAACGCTGTATACAGTGCAGGGAACTAATTTTGTTACATAAACCAGCATCAGGATCAGCATAAGTAGGATCAGGATAGAACTAGCATCAGCATCAGCATTTAAAAAAACAGCATTACTTGGATCAGCATCAGCAAGCAAAGGATAGAACTAGCATTGACCAAAGTGAAAACAGATAAAGGAAAGTCATTTAATACAAATTACAAATAAAAATTACCCCAAAAATTATTTTTAATGGCTTAAAATAGCGATGCTGTTTTTGAATTATCCACTTCCGGCAGGATAATCCTACTTCCGGTAGCATTACTAGCATTGACCTAGTTTCAAACCAGCATCAGGATAAGGATCAAACCAGGATCAGGATAAGGATAACTAGCATCAAAATCAGCAAGCAAAGGAAGCATCAAAATCAGCAAGCATAGGAAGCACCAAAATCAGCATTGATGCTGTAACAAAATTATTTCCCTGCACTGTATGACTTAAAACAGCTTGCAAGATTTATTTCTAGAATTGTACAGTAAAGAAAAAAGTCACTCTTTTGTAAACATCTAAGTCCACACCCGTCAGGGGGTAATTTGATCCACACCAGATCGCTTATGACAGTTCAGTGAGGGCAGGCCTCATTTTTACTTGTCGTAGGGTAATTTTCACCTAAAAATTAAAAATATGAATCCCCTACTGTTTTAATATTCTTATATTGAGTCATCGTTTTTTGAAACATTTTCTAAATAATCTTTCGATGTACCTTGAAGCAATTTTTGGGTTACTTAAAAAAGTTGTATGAATATATCTAAACTCACTTGCTTTTAAGGCCAATAATATCCCTGAAATCTTGTTAAAAAAAAGTACTAAATGTTGAGCTTATGCATTGCATTTCCTGCCTTTTTTCATATTAACTATTTTAATAAAAATCTATGGATTACATCAATTTTTTAGATAGCATGAACTCTGAACAAATCTGCTCTTTCCTTCCTTCTTTTCCTATAACTGCGTAGATAGAAATACATACATTGTATCGATACTTTAGAAAGTAGTCAATAATGGATTTTCATTGGTTTTTAATGTAGAGGCACTGTATTTGTATTTCTTTTCGTTGTGTTTTATCTCAAAAACACAAATAATACCTTTGAAAAGGTGCAGAAAGGACAATCTCAGGTAAATGGAACAATAATTACACGTAGATGCATTAATATTTAATACGTTTGCCGTGTAATCGATATTGATATATTGCTTGTGTAAGGTTTTGTTTTGAAACGTATCAGTGAAAGGTTATATTATTATCATTGTAAGAGATATGTTCCATCAATTTTTTTAATGTGAATTTATATTGATAAAGACAATATTAAAAACCGCTTGGAATTTGTATTCAATATTTATGAACGAATTTTTGCTACAATCATTTATGAAATGACATTAATTTCTCCTTTTCTCTTTTTCATTTTTTATTTGTTTTTAGTTGTCATGTTTGATAAACATTTATTTACTAAACATTGTTCTTTGAAGAGAACAAACTTTTAATGTAAATTCTTAAAAGTATTAATAAATATGTAAAATGATATTGTTATTTTAAAACTTAAGATTGTGTGTAAGTTTGTTATAAGAGATGGAGGAGATTAAATTTCAATAAAAATTTTCGCGCACTCTATTACCTATCATTTTTATGCAGTTTGCCAGATCAAGATAAAGAGAACACAGCAGATGTGACCAGTTTATAGTATGTCTACTCCTTCATGGCACCTGATCCGTTTTCCGATGTTTTTGACGCCCTTCTTTGCTTTGTGCTCCATTTATTATTTTTCAAATGACCTTTTAAGTTTGTTTAATGTTTAATATTTTCAGATTTTTTCCCCTTTTTTATATCTTGTAATGTTTATACGTGAAGTGTACAGTTATCAAGGTCAAAAGTCCATTGAAACAATTTGATACAAATTTGTAACAGAGTTAACACGGATATCTAAAGATATCAGAGCTAGGTAGGATTAGGTGCCATGGAAGAGCAAACATGTGTTCTTGTCAAGATCTGACAAACGGAAAAATCCGTAGACAATTCATAGTAAAAGTAATGGCCTTATAAATAGCATAATAATTATCAGTCAACTCTTCGATATTATCACACTTATGTCGTTTTACAAAATACACCCCCCCCAAAAAAAATATAAGTACAAATGTATTTCACTGGTATAAAAATTGATGAAAAAATTTGACTCTAAATGGAACAAGTGCAATGGACTATTTTTGTATCTCTCTCTCTCTCTCTCTCCTGTACCTCTCTATGTATGCACACTTCTGTAAAGAAGGGATTCGTGTCTTGTTTCTGCCTTGGTAAGATATTCAAAGTATAATTGGTTTTATGATTTGCATACAATTTTTCAATTGAATATTATGATATAGGCCTAGCTCTTGAAACAATGTTCGGAAGTTTAATAAATGAAATTTAAAGCAGATTGTTATTAGTCCTTGGAGAGGAAATAATGAATATTTTGTATTAATGAATTGTTGAAAAAGTAAAATAAAAGGTTAACAGTCAATAAACCTAGTTTATCAACTGTGAAACTATGTTTAGCTCAATTTTTGTGAATTTGGCGTGCCATATTCTCTTGCAATCTCCAAATGACATTTACGAACATTTCAAATTTATTCTTTAAAACTTATTTATTTATAATTAAGTTTTAAAGACAAAATATAGGGGAGTGTAACAAAAATTGTTGTGTAAGCTTTTTGATTTGCCCACTTTTTGTTCGGTCCATTTTGTTATGGAGAAAAGTATTGCAATATTGACTTCACATTCTTGATCATGAAGTCTAACCTCAAAATAAAATGTGTGAATTTAATTTACAAAGAGTTATCATTCTAGATAATACATTTAAATAATACAGTACAAATTATGAGCAGAGGTAATGCAGACCTCTGAAAATAGCGGATCAAATGTCTTGGAAGAATAAACATTTCATAAAACAAGTCAAACCTGCCGTTTGCTTGGGTAAACAGAAAATCCTTAAAAAGTTCTGTGTGGATATATGTATTGAGAGATCAGTGAATTCGAACTAATTGTAATTTGTACTTGCAAAAAAGGTCAGTGTAATGACCCTAGAAATTATTAATTGCTGAATTAAAACGAGATTGTTGATATCTTTGTACCATCATCTTATTTGTCAACAGTTAGTTTAAAATTGTTCGTTCATGGAACATACTATTATGTGTCAAATGAACGTTTTTTTAATTCATAGAATTTCTTTTTGCTCTCACATTTATAGACTGTACAATACCTTAGTTTACATTCAATAGTTGCTTTCATTTCTACTCCCAAGTAATTTATATTATGCAATTAATACAATTCCTCTTTGGTAAATACTAATAAACATGTACAGCTGAACAAACTTTTTAAACTCACATGGTTTTTCGCTGAAATTAAAGTCACATTTTTCTTGCAATAAAACTTAAAATTATTGAGTTTCAGTACGAGGTGTAGGCCTTATATTATGAAATATTTCATGTTAAAGGTGCATATTCACTAAAATCATTATCTTAAGTTCTAAAAGTCAATGTTCTAAAAGGGAATTTGTTTATAAATCGTATGATGTTAAATGTGTATGATTAATTAATCGAACTTTCTTTGATACTACTTGGTTGAAATGTTCAAGTTGACTTCTTACAGATGAGTATTTTTCTAGATACTTTGCACATTTTCAATACTTGTCATGGTTTTGTCGAAATGCAGCGCTGAAAAATGACAAGACTTTATAAAGAAATCATGTGAAAGGATAGGATAATAAAGTATTGTTTATCTTTCAACATAGTAAATTGTAAATATTGACAAGATTTTTTTTTACATTTATGGTATGAAACTTTGAAATTTTGCGTTGGTAGGTAACTTTCATGATGCTAGATTTCAAGAAGTTTACCTGAAAAAATGTCATCTTTTTAAAATGGAAAGCAGTCGAACAGATGAGAAATACTTCTATTATCTTGCGCCTAAGTGTCATATTTATGTATAGAAATACAGAAAGTACATGAACTGCACTGTTTCTGTATGACGGCAAGGCAAAGTATGCTTTGAAATGAATGGATACAAAGACGGTTGCATTTGAAGAGAAACGATGAAAAAACCATTTGGAAACTCTCATAATATATCATCCAAGAGCTTGTAAAGATCCTACCAATTATTTTGTGTAAATTATGTTTAAAGTAATGGAATATGATCAAAATTAAGTTATAAATCATTTCAAAAATATTTTTGATGTCACGTTACAGAATTTTGCATTATGACAATGTGACCTTAATTTGTGCGAAAAACCATGTGAGTTTAAAAAGTGCGTTGAGCTGTATGTTTATTCAAAAAAGCTAAAAAAGGAATATGATATTCTTGTATTATATGAAACTTCATGAAAGCTTTATATACAAAGAAGTAAAAAAGAGGGGGAGGGGATGAAAGAGGGTAAACACAAAAAAGGAACTGGGAGACTTAATATGCATGTGTTCATGATATATTGCTTTATAAATAAGTGTATATTGTAATATTACAATATAAATAAGGGAAGTTGAAGACTGGAAATTAAACTCATTATGTTTATAATACTCCAAGTCTAGTTGGCAGGTTTTCATCAATATCTTTTTTCAGTAAAACATTGAAATATAAAAGGATGTGTCGAATCTGTGCTTTTATTACATTTTTAACAGTGAAATACTGCAATTTATCCATTGAATAAAAGTGATATCCTGTCACGGTGTGAAAGGATATCAAAATGATATCCTGTCACAGTGTGAAAGAATATCAGAAGTGCGGGAAAACTCTCGATTTTCCTTCCCTTCACCAAGAATGTTGTAAAAAAGTACTCCTTAACCTGTTATAAGATAGAAAACGAGTTCATAAACCATTCTGTCATAAAATTAAACTGCGCAAGTTCCCCAAATATGTTGCTGAAATTCATGTTTACAATGTTTATCACTTAGCTATGACGTCTCAGCCGCTCAACTATGACGTCATGTAGCCTAAAACTGCATAACAAGAAAGACGTAGGCAAAGGAAAAATCAAACAAAATGAAATAAATAGAAAATTCAATGTTTTGTAGTTGAATGTGGAATTTATTTCACTCGTGAGACAGGATTTTTTGATATTTTCACTCGTGCCACTCGTGCTTCGCACTCGTGAAAATATAAAAAAAATATCAAAAAATCCTGTCCAACTCGTGAAAGAAATTCCATATTCAACAACAAAACATTGAATATCCTCTATTTATTCAAACATAATGGAATTAACTGTAACAATAAAATATGATGATAACGAATATTAATCATGTTCAAAAGTCTTTTTAACAATACAAAACAGGAGGAAAACCCGGACCTCTGAAACATCAGAGTCATTATTAGCCTAGGGCTTAGGAATAGGAATAATTGTTGTCTATTGATGAAACGCTGGTAATATGAATTTCATATCGAGAAACGTCTTTTTAAGCGGTTAGCTTCGCTAACCGCTTTATGGCATGTGTCCGATTTTTATCGACACCGGAAACTTCCATAAGGCGCTACCTATCGACAACGGAAACTTCAACAAAGCCTCTACCTAGTACCTATGATTTGTATCTAACACATATAACATATGTTAAATAAAATCAAGACTATCAAAACAACATAATCTTTCGGTTTTTTAATTTTTTTCTGATTTTGTTTGTCAATGAAATAAATTTATAATTGTTGTATTAAAAAAAGTTTATGTATAGGAGCATTTGGTGTCGAGATTAAATTTCCGTGACATCAGCTGATGGCGATCGGGCCCTGTGACGAAATTCGAAGTCAGCATGAAGTTTAGCTGATAACATTATCAACGCGTTAGATTTAAACTTTAGGAAGAAATGTATAGCGAGAAATATCATATTTGAACCCAATGTTACACGAAAACCAATAGGCATTTCCGATTTATGTGTTAAATTGAAGCCTGAATCGAACAGGTGGTCAAAATGGCGTTGGACACCTTGTGTATTTATATATAGAGGGGGTAGAATGTTTCGATATTTGGCTAATTTAGAGACTTACTGATAAAAATTCAGGTGCCTGTGATTAATTATAAGGTACCCCTCATGAACAATAAATATTTGACCGAATTATGCTACAGGGCACAGGGAGGACGGGTTAATTACTGGCTAAAGGGGTTGAAGGTTAATACCGACTGCAAAACATCGGAGAATCTGTCGATCGAGTTTCATTTTCCAAAATATTTAGGCATCCCTTTAATTAACTTAAGTAATACTAGTACACGAAGAAAACCTTTATATAAAAATACTGAATACATCTGTAAGTTGTACAGTTATGGATTACGTCCATAATGAAACGTTTGTTTTCTTCTCCTTTTTTTCTCAATTGAAATTATTTAAGAGATGATAAAAGCTTTGTTTCCAGGGATAAATTCTGTACTCAGTCTAATTATTACAAACGATTTTAAACGATCACATTTTTATTTAAAAAAAAAAAATAATGGGAGCCTCAAAATACTAAAATTAATTTTAAAAAATTGGAGAAAAAAATTTAATCGACATTCGATTCTTTTCTAAAAATCAGCCGATATAAAATATGCACAGAAAAAAGAGGCATGAAAAATCTTGACGATAAGCACAAATTGAAAATTATATCTAATGAATGATTATTTTTGAAAGTTTGCTAAATTCCTATGCAAGGTAGAAGTTGTAAAAATACTTTTTAAATTTGAAATTTGTCCAATTCGTTAATTATCATTTTGAGCCTTTGAGAAAAAATAAAAATTAAAATACGGATGCTTACAGACATATTGATAGAAATTCGCATACTTGTTTTTACTAAAAAAAAACAAAACAAAAAAACAATGTATTGCTTATGCGACATATTGAAGAAAGTGACAATGATACCTAGGTAATTCTTGCAATGGACAATTAAATTGTTTGTTATACACTGACTTTTAGTGAACCTTTGAATTTTTAAAATACTAGTATTGATGGATTAAACAACAACTTTCCTTTTCACGTTCTTTTTTTTTTTTTTTTTTTTTTTTTTTTTTTAACAATATTTCATGAAAAATATTTGCCAAATACTCAGTATATATTCGTTTATACATATCGTGCCAGACTCTTTTTTAAATAATTGTCATATATGATTTACTTATTCGAACATTTAATTGTATGAAAAGTCAATAATGTACATTTCTTAAAACTTTGTTATCTTGTTTACTTGTCTTTCTTCCTGTGAGAGAAATAGTTCATAATATTAATAAACAGATGTACTCAGTATCTGTATCAAAATACAGAATGAACAGTGATCGGTCTCAAAAGAAAAACGGATCCTTGAAAGTTCCGGTGCCTCCCTAACAAAAAAATACTATAGTTAACTATAGTTAACTATAGTTTACTATAGTTAACTATAGTTATAACTTTGACACTTTGAAAACTTTGATTTACTATAGTGATAACTTTGACACTTTGAAAAACTTTGACACTTTGAAAAACTTTGACGAAAACTTTGACACTTTGAAAAACTTTGGCAAAAACTTTGACAAAAACTTTGACAAAAACTTTGACAAAAACTTTGACACTTTGAAAAACTTTGGTGAAGACTTTGACACTTTGAAAAACTTTATCGAAAACTTTGACACTTTGAAAAACTTTGACAAAAACTTTGACACTTTGAAAAACTTTGACGAAAACTTTGACACTTTGAAAAAATTTGACAAAAACTTTGACACTTTGAAAAACTTTGACAAAAACTTTGACACTTTGAAAAATTTTGGCGAATACTTTGACACTTTGAAAAACTTTGACAAAAACTTTGACACTTTGAAAAACTTTGACGAAAACTTTGACACTTTGAAAAACTTTGACGAAAACTTTGACCCTTTGAAAAATTTTGGCGAATACTTTGACACTTTGAAAAACTTTGACAAAAACTTTGACACTTTGAAAAACTTTGACGAAAACTTTGACACTTTGAAAAACTTTGACGAAAACTTTGACACTTTGAAAAACTTTGACGAAAACTTTGACACTTTGAAAAATTTTGGCGAATACTTTGACACTTTGAAAAACTTTGACAAAAACTTTGACACTTTGAAAAACTTTGACGAAAACTTTGACACTTTGAAAAAATTTGACGAAAACTTTGACACTTTGAAAAATTTTGGCGAATACTTTGACACTTTGAAAAACTTTGACAAAAACTTTGACACTTTGAAAAACTTTGACGAAAACTTTGACACTTTGAAAAACTTTGACAAAAACTTTGACACTTTGAAAAACTTTGACGAAAACTTTGACACTTTGATTTACTATAGTTAACTATAGTTAACTATAGTAAACTATAGTTAACTATAGTTAACTATAGTATTTTTTTGTTAGGGCTAGGAGAAGTAAGCATCCCCAATGACAGGTCACACCTGCTGACCCGCAGTGAGCCTACGAAACTGAAGCTCTCTGAAATTAATTAATTCTCTGCTCGTCCATCCGTTTTTCTCAGACTAGCCAGCTAAAGATCTATGTACAGTACTCCAAATCAATTAATCTAAAGAATTTGAATTATCATTTTATTTTCTTTTTGAGTTGTTTGCTATAGTAGCCTTTACAGTTACCTAATTTCAGAATCAATAGAGCATGAAAGCCAATTAAATTTGCAACATCAACATAATTTTTTTTTCGTTCTGAGCACTTTTGGACGCCACCAATGGAGACAATTAGGGAGAAATTTTTGAAATTGAACTTCCTGTCTTTCAAACTGAAAATCTCAGGTTGATATTTTGAAACAAAAATTTGTGACATCAGTCTGGGATGTTATTGGTTATACCATTTAGTTAAGTACTACAAAATTCAGTGTGTCTGCTTTTTCGCTGATGACAGTGGAAAAAGATATGCATGCCTACTTTAATATCATGATTCAATGCATTTTTTGTTATTGTACACTGTACATATTCGATGAAAGCATGCTAACCGCTTTTCAGTACTTTCAGTACTTTGATTTCATGTAGGATTCGAAGTGAATTTGTTTCATATGAATACAAAAACAGATCTTTTCAAAAAAAGCCACATTGAGTACCCAGTCATGAACATTCAAAACAGATTGCTGGAAATCTCCTGATCTTGAAATTCACATACATGTAGTTATTGTCAATGAGAAACTCAATCATCTTTTTATTAACCTGGGAGTACTTGTTCTGAAAAATAAAAAAAAATTAACTCTGCATGGGGTTACATAAGGTGTTGAAACGTATATGAAGTTTATGTATATTTATATGCTATTGATTTTGGTGAAAGTTACAGGTTCTCTCTTATTTTTTTTACTGTATTTATCATAGTATGATATAAAAAAAATAATAATAAAGAAATAGATATTGATAACAAATACTTCCATACAATCACAGCATAACGGAAAGTATCAGCTCATATTAAGGAAGCTCTAAACACTAACAGAAACTGCTTTTTGGACTTTGAGAAAAATATATCATTTAAAGGTGTGCATGTTGAGACTTTATCATTCAATTGTTACATAGGGTACCTGCATTATTTCCACAGGAAAAATGTCCAAAGACAATGCTCTATTTGTGAGAAGAAACCACTGCTGTTAACTTACAATGCGAAAATTAATGAAAATAATGAATTCAATTTCTTATTCTTAGTCTTATATAAGGCTTAAAATATTTTAATTTATCACAAATCGTGTAAATAACTGTAAATAACATTTTTCAAATCTTATTTCTAAGGGCAGATCACTCCAAATGCTTAAAATTACCCTATAAGTAGAGCTCTTTAGTGTGCAATGTGTAGAGCTTCCTTAAGTAGTATTGCATGTTATATATTCTTACTGTGCCAGTAACAGACCATAGATATCCTATTTCTAAAAGTTGTGCATTAATATAATGAGTTCGTGAGATGATAATTAGAGGTCCAGATAAGATTCTCGCTTTGTAGCACACACACCCACACACACACACCCTCTCACACACACTCAACCCCCCTCCCCCCCCCCCCCACACACATACACATACATACACACACAAAAGATTTCTATTCGAAAATAATATCGGTAAATAGGAGCATTTTTTATATGCTGATGTTCTTCAGTAACACAACTGACATTATTAAATCACTGTTTTGGAGTAAAGTATAAAGAACATAATCATGTTAGTATCATCAGTTGAAGAAAGTATTTACACAGAATAAATAGTATTTTTAAAATATATATAATTGTTAATATCATTACATGCATGTCTTTTGAAATATGCTTAAAAAAGAATGAATAATGAAGGTTTTGATGGCACCATTATTCTTTTTAGAGTTTGGTTAACCTTATAAAATAGGCTATGGTGACCCGTACCCTTAACAAGATAAATCAGTCTGTTCATGATAATGATTTTATTTCAAAGAGCTCAAATAAGTGGGTTTAAAGTAAAAATTTGAAATCATTTGTAGAGTTGTTGGATGAAGTGTTACAAGAAGTATCTAAATTAAATCTAGGATTCACATTGCTATCTCTCAACATAAAGCAGGAAGATACAGAATGTAATATATCAAATTCATATTCTATAAAAATCAAACAATTCCAGTGATAACATGAAGTCTGTGATCCAATGCTCACTAATAATACCCCCGCTTTAATATGAATATATTCTATCATGTTAACATACAAAAGTTCAGTTATGGGCAGATGCACGGATACTAGTAAATAGGAAGTTGACATCAGATTCATATAAAAAAAAAAAACAAGAGGCCCAGGGGCCACATCGCTCACCTAAGCACATCGGCTAGGAAAAAACACATATCAGATCAAAACTGAAAGTTTACTGAAGGGGGGGGGGGGGGCTTCAATTGTAATACTATTTGAGAATGCCTTCATATCAATAAAGCATATGACTTTGCTGTTATTGATAAAAAGATTTCTTTTTTAAACATTTTGTTCCTATATATTATTTCGTAATAATTTGAATTTGATTCCCCAATGTTTCCCTCCCTATCCTAAAGGGCCATGATTTTCAAATCATGAGGATGCTTACAAGCCAATATGACTAAACATAGCTTTTCTGTTCTTGGGATTTTCCCTTTATTGTAAAACTTTGATCCACCATTGAGAACCCACCCTACTCTTGGTGGTTATGATTTGAACAAATTTCATTCTACACTACCTGAGAATGCTCCCATACAAATACTAGTACGTATACCACTAATCATGGCTTTGCTATTATTGATAAGAAGACTTTTTAAATATATTTTAATGTAAAACTTGGATCCTGCATTGTGGCCCCACCCTATCCCTGGGATTGTGATTTGAACAAACTAGAATCTACACTACCTGAGGATGATTCCATATAAATATCTCTAATCATGGCTTTAAAGTGCTTGAAAAGAAGATTTTAAAAGTTTTCCGTATATATTCCTATGTAAAACTTTGATCGGCCATTTTGGTCCCACCCTACCTCTGGGGATCATGATTTGAACAAAGTTGAATCTACACTACCTGAGGATGATTCCACATGAGTTTCATCTTTCCTAGGCCAGTGGTACTTGAGAAGAAGATTTTTAAAGATTTTTCCTATATACTCCTATGTAAATCTTTGATCGGCCATTTTGGCCCCACCCTACATAGGGTATACCGCCGGGGGACATGATTTGAACATACTTGAATCAACACTACCTGAGGATGGTTCCACATGAGTTTCATCTTTCCTGGCCCGGTGGTTCTTGAGAAGAAGATTTTTAAAGATTTTTCCTATATACTCCTATGTAAATCTTTGATCGGCCATTTTGGCCCCACCCTACCCCCGGGGAACATGATTTGAACAAACTGGAATTTATACTACCTGAGGATGATTCCACATGAGTTTCATCTTTCCTAGCCCGGTGGTTCTTGAGAAAAAGATTTTTAAAGATTTTTCCTATATATTCCTATGTAAAACTTTGATCGGCCATTTTGGCCCCACCCTACCCCCTGAGGTCATGATTTGAACAAACTTGAATCTATACTACCTGAGAATGGTTCCACATGAGTTTCATCTTTCCTGGCCCAGTGGTTCTTGAGAAGAAGATTTTTAAAAACATTTTCCTATAAACTCCTATGTAAAACTTTGATCGGCCATTTGGGACCCACCCAACCCCTGGGGGTCATGATTTGAACAAACATGAATCTACACTACCTGAGGATGATTCCACATGAGTTTCATCTTTCCTGGCCCAGTGGTTCTTGAGAAGAAGATTTTTTTTAAAATGCCATTAATTTTTCTTTAATTCATGATTATCTCCCCTTGGAAAAGGGTTCGGCCTTTCATTTGATCAAACTTGAATCCCCTTTACCCAAGGATCCTTTGTGGCAAGTTTGGTTGAAATTGGCCAAGTAGTTCTTGAGAAGAAGATGAAAATGTGAAAAATTTACGATGACGACGACGACGACAACGACAACGACAGACAACGGACAAATTTTGATCAGAAAAGCTCACTTGAGCCTTCGGCTCAGGTGAGCTAATAAATCCCACCATATGGAATACCTCAGCAAAGTATGAGTTGAATTTTCAAGCAACAGCGATGAGAAGTTGCTGAGAAAACTGCGACGAAAATACGGTATGCATGGTACGGACAGACGCGAGGATAAACAGGATGTTGACATCAGATTTGTACAACAAGAGGCCCATGGGCCACATCGCTCACATGAGAAGCTTTGACCATTCTGTTCTTTACTAGATTTCCCCCTTGTAATACATATTGTGACCCAACCCTACCCTACTGATCATAATTTAGACAATATGAAATCTACACTACCCCAGGATGCTTCCACATAAGTTTCAGCTTTTCTGGCCCTGTGGTTCTTGAGAAGATTTTCAAAAGTTTTTCCTATATATTTCTATGTAAAACTATGATTCCTCATTGTGGCCCCGCCCTACCCCCGGGGGCCATGATTTAAACAATTTAGAATCTACTCTACCCCAGGATGCTTCCACATAAGTTTCAGCTTTTTCTGGTTTAGTGGTTCTTGAGAAGAAGATTTTCAAAGATTTTTCCTATATACTTCTATGTAAAACTTTGATATCCCATTGTGGCCCCGCCCTACCCCCGGGGGTCATGATTAGATCAATTTAGAATCTACACTACCCCCAAGATGCTTCCACATAAGTTTCAGCTTTTCTGGCCCATTGGATCTTGAGAAAAAGATTTTTCTAATTTTACCTATATATTTCTATGTAAAACTATGATTCCAACTTTTGGCCTCGCCCTATCCCCGGGGGGTCATGATTAGATCAATTTAGAATCTACACTACCCTAGGATGCTTCCACATAAGTTTCAGGTTTTCTGGCCCTGTGGTTCTTGAGAAGAAGATTTTTAAAGATTTTTCCTATATATTTCTATGTAAAATTTTGATATCCCATTGTGGCCCCGCCAAACCCCCCGGGGCCATGATTTGAACAATTAAGAATTTACACAACCCCAGGATGCTTCCACATAAGTTTCAGCTTTTCTGGTTCAGTGGTTCTTGAGAAGAAGATTTTTTAATAAACCCAGCCTATTTTTGTCTTTTTTTGATTATCTCCCCTTGTGAAGGGACTTGGTCCTTCATTTTTACAATTGAAATTTCCCTTAACCCAAGAATGCTTTATACAAAGTTTGGTTGAAGTCGACCGATTGGTTCTTGAGAAGAAATCGAAAATGTGAAAAGTTATCGGACGGACAGACGGACGGATGGACGGACGACGGACAAAATGTGATCAGAAAAGCTCACTTGAGCCTTCGGCTCAGGTGAGCTAAAATGAATCCCACTATATGACATGCCTCAGCGAAGAATGTGCTCAAATTTTCAAGCATCAGCGATGAGTAGTTGCTGAGAAATCTGCGACGAAAAAATTGTAACGGACAGACAGACAGACGGACAGAGAAGTATATACAAAAAGGTAGATTAGTTGTTATAGTCATCCATACATGTATTTCTGGATTGAACTGTCTTCAATGATAGAGAAGTGCATTTAAACGTTCAGTTATTACAGATCACAGCTTGAGCATTTGCAGCTGATACTGAAAAGAAAGAGAAAAAACTCTCATTTATTTTGCTTTGGTTGACTAACTAGAAAATTTGGATTATTCACACAATGTCTACGTCTACCTTGTTAAGGAATATTAATATTCATAACTACAATTAAGGACATACGCAACGTACCTTATCTACTGATAACTTTCGAAGATATTCTAAATTTAAGCTCAGAGTACAATTACATGTTCTTTGACAAAAAATCAGCATGCGTTACCAAGGGTTTTGAAAAGATATCAAATTTTTAAAAAAATTGTATTAATCAAAGAAAAATGTACCGAAATTACAAAATATAAATTCCAGATTTTTTTTCCATTAAAAAATATTTTAGAAGAGGTGTACAAATTCATATATAGACATTAAAAATATTGCACACATGTCCTTCATTTAGTGGAACTCTTCAACTCCAGGGAAGAACCCAATAAAGTTCAAACTACGTTGCGTATGACCTTAATTGAATTTAGTCTTCAAGCTTGAATATTTTAATTGGTTTGTCGTTAATTTTAAAATGAGTTGAATATAAAAAGAGGGAAAATGCTTACTAAATTCGTTTGACACTTGAAATGTAATGGGTCCTGACTTTGGTCCACACCTTGCACACCATCCTGCACAGGTAAAGGAAATCTCGGAATCATCTGTTGATTTTTGAAAATCTCTTAGCTCCGTGTGACTGCCAGCAAGTGTTTCCCACGATAGCTGGAAAAAAATAAAAACGAAAGGATCATGTAGAATATCAATTTACATCGAGCTTAAAGTTTGTAAATCTTCAATTTCAATTTTTTTGTTGTGAATTTTAAAAAATCCACGCTTTTGTAACTATATACGAGGGTCATTAAAAAAAAAACGTAGACAATGTTTCTCATTATCACATTATTTATACAAAATTAAATATCAGCACATTTTTATATGTAAAAACATATCTGTTATAGATGTGTGTAGTCTCATTCCATTTGATAAAATTGAACTAATGTCGGCCAATTTAAAAAAAACCCATGTATTTCACCACGGAGCACGGATAAAACATTGTACACATAACTTCAAAAACAACGTCGTAAAAGTTTCTCAAACTCACTGTGCTTTTTCATTTAATAATCGGTTTGTATCGTATTCATCATTCATCAAATGTATCCATAACACTTGATACCCAGCATGCTAACAATAATTCGGTTTCCTTATATAAGATTTTCAATGATATCAAATTTTTCACCGTGTAACTCTGCTTTCACAAGTTATGCAACAGTGGAATGCACATTACGTTTCATGACGTTATTCACTTTTTGACAATTCAGATTTTGAACTAAAATCTGTTCCTTTGCAGACCGACCATCTTCCAATTCATAGTTTTTACCCCTAAAAAATTGTCTGTTCCATTATAAACATATACATGTACACGGTTCATTTTATCAATTTTTCCTCTTTTCTCCAGCATTTTTGGAGTTTATTTCAAAAGTTCCCAGATGCAAGACAAAATCTAATTGCTACTCGCTGCTCCGTGACGTCCTTCGACGTCATGATTTTTTGCATTTTATAATCAAGAATATCTCCCTATAGATATTGATATCTCTTTAACAAGCAATGTATTTTCATTAACTTTTAGCTTCTGAAGTAATAAAACAATGCTAAATTTAAGCATTTAAATTTTATTTCGTTTAAGGACAATTTTTAAAGAGAAATGGATTTAGGTATGAAAAGTGTATAATAAGTAAATAATTCATTTTTGACCCTGTTCTGGGACCCCATTCTGGCTGTTTTAATCTTTGATAAGTTTGAAAACAATCAAGATATATTTTAATTTCTTTGCTTAAAATATTTGATTCTGTTCTTAAAATATTTGTACCAAATTTGGTTTAAATATGACGTTAAATAAAAAAGTTATGACAATAGGTCAATGAACTTTTTGGATGACCATCGTATAAGCATCTGTGATTTGCAGCATATTTATTTATTTTAAATTATTTTGACTAAACAAGACGTAAATATTAATTTTATTTTAATTGTTAAGATGTTTTAAAACGAAATCTTACAGAGGGGTCAATAACCAGCCCTGTTCCTTTGGTGTTTATGGTTGCATTTGCGAAATGTGGACAGGGGTTCCGAAATGCTTCACCATTGCAATCTCTTATTTCTCCATACGGTACCGTAGGCGTGCCAGTCAGCAATGTAAAGGTGTAGTCTAATCCATTGACTTCCATATTCTATATATAGAAAAAAACTAACACTTTAATTTCAACTTGCAGATATAAAATTTGTCCCACAGATGATATGTGCAAAATTGCTACATTTGCAAAATTGCACTTTGAAAAAAAATGTAGAAAAGATTAAATTTGATTGCATCTTCTCCCCCATTTTCCATGAAAGTAGGGGATATTAATTTCGGTCTGACTGTTCGTCTGTCCTTTCATAAAGTGCCCCCTAGACCCCCTACCCTAGATCTGTGCAAGCTTTTTTTCCATAAGCGAGGGTCACAGATTCTCTAAATTAGCTTGTTTGTTTTGCTTTTCTTGAATTCTGATTTCAAAGAATATCATTTTTGAAATTTTTGATGTAGCCTTGATGTAAAGACGTAAGCAATATATTAATTAACATAAACTGAATATATGTGACGATTATCAGAAACGGAAGCAGAGTATTGTTACAATTCATGTACCTGAATTTTTATTCCAACTTTGTTGAAATTTACCCTCTTTAATGGTAGTTTGTAACTAGACTGACACTGTTTCCCCTTAATTGGCCAGTTCGATTGATCGTGTTGAATAAAGGAATTCAGATTCCCCAAAGTTATATATTCAGATGGATTAGATGCCATGTTGTAACAAAATATCTTCACTCTTTTTCTGTTCGTTGCTCGAGGATAAATCCAGTACTCGCCATCCGTCGTAATTCCTGTACTGGAAGCGATATCCTGACATGATTCTGGTACTGTGGAAAATAAGAAGGAAACATGGCTGTACTGTAGTGTACAAACCTTTACATGTATTGACTTCTTACTATATATGATTCTTAAAATACTTACGACAAAATATTGTTGAAACACACTTCTTAAAATATGTAGAATTTTTAACAAAGGGCTTAACTATATCTAACATTTAAGGACATGTGCTTTGGCACTATCTATGAAAATACTTGTAATCGCCTTTGTACAGTCTTATTGGAAAAGTCAGTTAACACTCGAATTAACAATAGATTGTACCAGTATTTGCTAACTTTGATCATTATCTTGACCGTGGAGTTTGCGGAAATTGTAAATGCATTTGATAGATACATGCTTGAAAGACGATGCTTTGTTTTTAAACATTAATCTGGAATAATGATATATTCATCTGACTGGAAATGCATGTTTACCTCGCGGCTCACATTTGAAGAACAATGGTTGTAAATCAATGGATTATTTTATATCTGTAAACTTTAGAAAAGATGTGTTTTATATTTTATTTTTTAAATCCCATCTTTATAATAAAAAAGAACATGGGCAGCTTAGCAAAAATCGATATTTTTGGTGTATTTTCTCCAACAGAACATAAAGATTATTGGAACTTTTCAAAATAAATATATTTACATGCTCATATAGCAAAGTATTTTCCGATATTATAATTTGAAGAAGATATACAAATGCTAGTACTCTGTCAATATCTATATACTAAAACTAGTGGATGAAATAAAGCTACATGTTAAAAGCAATATAAACATGATTTATTCGCATAAAAAGGACTTCTCTACAGCAATATTTAGTTGATAACAATCAAATCAAAACAACTTTATAACTCATACAATAAATAAACAAACGAGTGGCCCATTGCAACGTTTACCAAAAGGGGTGGGGTAATCATCCCTCTCACAACACAAAGAAAACACAATGTTAAACTCAAAAGAGTGAATCTTTACCTAAATTGTTTTTATTGCAATAGCATGGAAGATATTTTATCTTACTGCAACAGAAAGAGTAGATTTGGTAAGGGGTAAGATGGAAGGGGTTGAATGAATCTTTAATAAAATACAATTATTAAAATGGTAGGAGCTACCTAACACCCCAATTGAAAATAGACCTGGAATATGGGACGATATAGACAATTTTATTCAGCGTATTCTGATTCAAAATGCTATTTTTCAAAATAATAATAATGAAAAATGGTTTTTTTAATATATGAGGTTTAAAGCTAAAAATATTCGGCCATATATTACGAGATATTAATTTTCGACAGTGTCGTGTTACATTTTCCCAAATGATTGTGCGATAATTGATAAATTAAAATAAATTAACTTTAAACAACGTTTAGTCATACATTGCACGCCGTTAAAAGCTATCTTCTATAGGAATATGTTTTATTGTATATATTATTTCAAAACAATTAGAAACTAGACTACTAGAGTATATAGTCTCAAATGCTTTTTTGTGAGTTAAAAAGCTCTCTTTTACTTACCCCTGCGGGTACTGCCTTTATCCAGTATATAATATTTTACATTGTCACCCCCTCCTTCCTCCACGTTGTAAATCACCTGAAAAAGCTTACAGGACTTATCTGTAGAGTTATACAGTAAAGACACACAGTCACTGCTCTGTAAACACTTCAGTCCACACCATGTCAGAGGGTAATTAGAACCAGACCAGATCGCTAATGACGGTTCAATGAGGTCAAGTCTTAGTTGTACCTGTCGTAGGGCAATTTCACCTAATAATTAAAGATATTTGTTAATTTTTGAATTCCTTTCACTGAGATTCAATCTTTTACATACATACATTTAGTAAATTATCTCATGATGTTTTTTTCAATTAAGTTTTGAGCTTCAAATGTTTAACAATATAGCTAGACTCACTTGTTTTCAAGACCATTAATATCCCTGGAATATTATAAAACATCACTAAAAAGTTTATTTTATGCATCGTCTTCTCTGTCTATTGTTCATATATATAAAATTCCATGATAAAATTTTGTTTTAGTTTACATCGATTTTTTAGATATCATGAACTATAATCAAAGCTGCTCTTTCCCTCCTATCATATAATTGCCTGGATAGAAATATTTACATTATATCGATACTTTAGAAAGTAACATCAATAATGGATTTTCATTGGTTAATAATTTTAAGGGGTCCGACTATAGTTTCCATTGCGCAATATTACGCGCATCATAGCAAAATGAGGCGTATTTACTGTTTTAATGCAACTTTTTTCGCTTAATTGTTAAAATTAAACAAAATTAAGAAATTTTAGATATAAAAATGTAATTACAATTTGATAAAACTAATTTTTTAACCGATTTTGCAATTAATAGGTAGGTTGACGTCGCTGCAGCGTCTTTTTGACGTTATGTTAATCTAAAGCTCTTAAAGAAAGGAGTAATAAAAATATTATTAAAGAAAAAGTAATAAACATTCGCTCTTGAAATTTAAAACACAGAAATTTGAGAATATTTCCAATATTTTAATTATGTTTCCACGTGAATCCATTGTGTACGTCATATTTTGTTATACGCTATAAAAATAGTAAAATTTGCTAATTTTTTGCATTTTGAGATGCCCCCTCTGGTAACAAGACGGTAGAATTTTGTGTTTCTTACATATATTGTATAATATACTATTACTCATCAAATATTATAGTTTGAACAAAAAGTCTATTGTAGTATTTGTAAAATTTGCTTTAAAGTGCTAAAAATTGACATTTTCCTATATAATCCTATACAAAATGTACCTGTATTTTGAGACAGTAGATTTTCCCTAAACTTTGCATGTACACTGAAGTTAATGTAAGTTATATATGGTATAAAAATGAAGAGTTTTGCTATTGTAGTTTTCACACAATAAAACTATAGTCGGCCCCCTTAAGTCATTGTATTCATTATTCCTTTGATTCTGTTTTGTTTTATCTAAAAGTGCAAACAGTACATTTGAGTTATTTTTTCCTATGGCATTTTGTGTTTTATCCTTGTTCCGTATCTTAACATTTTATTTCTTCTTTATATTCCGTTATTCATGAAATATAAGGATAACTAACAATTATCAAGGTCAAAAGTTCCTTGAAACAGATAAGATTGGAAGGACAACAAACACACACCTCTAAAATATCAAAGGAGAGACCATGCAGGGTTAAGCATCTCCTGAGCACTAGTTACACCCACTACGGGCTCCTTGGCATACTAGTAACTGGACAAACGGAATAAATTTGTAAACAAAAAAATTACCTTACAGTACAGTTAGAATTTTAAACCTTTCAGAATTTTGAACTTCATTCACTTTTGCAATAATACATTTGAGTCGTTTTTACTAAAAACAATTTTTTTTATTTAATATAGGAATATTTAAAAGAGAAACCAGACACTAAATGAAAAGGGTGAAGCCGATTACTTTTGTAAAAATCTCCTTCTCCCTCTCTCTCCTGTAAGTTTAGGTATGTGCGCAATTTTCTTATTCTTGGTGATTCTTGTCTGGTTTCTGCCTAATTTAAATATTAAAATTATGTTTGCTTATACGAAGGTTGTTCGAATAGTTCGTGGACGATGCCAATCTTCGTTATATTACTCATTAGAAATTTAAAATAAGCACATTACCAAATGTAAAAATGTAAAAAAAAAAAAAAAAAAAAAAAAAAAGAAAAGAATATTTGTTTCATTGATGAGTGTCATTTCAATCGATGTAACAGAAATCAAATTGCTTCATTTTAATAATAGCATGTTTTGTACCCGCGGAGTATACTTAACGGCAATGTAACGTCAAAATATAGCGTCAATAATTTCTAAAAATACTTTCCCTATACATTATATACAGCATATCTTTACCCACTCATTAAAAACCTTTTTTCTGATACTTGACATTTCTTTTTTAACAATTGTTTACGATTTATAATTTTCTTTGTTAAGGTTTTAATTTCTTTTATTACTTAACACTGCTTTCACAGGATAAAGCAACTCTAGGGCGCATGTTTTTCCTTGACTTTCCAACTTTTTAAGGGTTTTGCTCAGATTTTTACAGTTAAACCGTTTCTTCACAGATTGTCCTCATCCGATACAGAGTCTTTGTCACTCAAATACTGCCTGTACTATTTGGCGACATATGCACAGCTCGCTTGTTACACGTTATTTGAATCCTCCAACTTTTTAAGAATTTATTCAGGATTTTTCCTGAGAAAACACAAAATTGCATCGTTATCTGCTTTTCGTTTCGTTTAACAGAATATCACTACAAACATTATTTAGTGTATTGTTTGTAATTTACTAAATTTTGACCTGCTCCGCAACCCGATTTTTGCATTTTTTAAATCTGGATAAGCTTTGAATAAATGCTGATAAAGAAATAAAACAAATCTTTTGAATATATTGTTAGAATACTTCTACCAAATTTGGACAAGAACATGTTACATTAAAGTTTTGCATTTTAAGAAATTCAATAAATCTATGATGAACAATATTTTATATGTTCAGAAAACTCTTAATTCTGATTAACTTCTCCCACCTCAATCTCCATACACCAATACTTAAACTTATATGTTTAGAGCAACCCGATCCTCCTGGCTGCAATAACATATATGATGTCAAATAAAAAAGATATGACAGAAGTCCACGATCTTTTCGCAGAACCATCGTTTAACTTTAGATTTAAAGGATTTAAAAGATCATATTTTTCTTTCCTTTTCCTTATTGTTCAAGTAAAAGTTTAGATAGATATACATGTAATAAACTGAGATTAAAATCTGACAGAGACCGTACGGTAACATAATTTTGTACAAAGTAAGAATCACTTGATTGGCAACATTAATTATTTTATACTTTTATAATGGAAAAAGAAAATGACATTGATTTCGCTTTGCTTTGGAAAAAAATTGGCTGAATTTTATCTAATTGAAACTATCGATCACTTACCGGTAGGTAAAATTCTTTGTAAAGCCATCAAAGATTCATTAATTTTAATAAAACGAAATACGTATAAGAGAAGAATCCATCTTTCAAAAAGAAATATTGAATTTCTTTTTTGTGAAATGAATGGTTTTGAAAACTTAAAAGAATAATAATGATTTAAAAACAGGCTTAATAAAAAAAAAATCAAACCACATAAAAATCTATTGCATTATGTGAATTGTTTCTCAAATCTAAGCCTCGAAAAAAAAACTAGATGAATATTATTATACCAGATTTGTATACCCGGGTATAATTTGAAGCATTTCTGCATGTATCAAATGTAAATAACTTTGCATATTCAATGCTTGATGATATAATGGCTTTGTTGGAAAACGCTATATAAACATTGCATGTACTTGAGTGTGAATGGAAAATTTTCATCCCGAGACGCAGCCGAGGTTGAAAGTAGATTCTTGGTTTAAAAAATTCAATGTTTCACTCAACCACAGGTAGTACGCTGCGTCTTGACAAAGTTAAAGTTGACAACAGACAGACAGTGAGACAAACAGACATGACGAAAACAATATACCCCTGTGATCTTTCGCTGCGTCACGTCAACTTTACCCTAGCCCATAACTATGAGTAGGAGAAGCTATGGCTTTCATATTTCACAGGCGTATTCCTTTGGGTACCACTAAATTTGACCTACTACCTTTACAACGAAATGCCACACCTTAACATTGGCCATAACTTTTGAACAGTTGGAGCTAGGGCTTTCGTCCTTCATGTATTTTTACTGTGACAAGACCTTTTAACTGGTCAAAATATTTTTTTAACCTTATCTAAGAGTCTGACCCATTTAAAAAACAATTATCCTTGGTCATAACTTTTGAACAGTTAGAACTAGGGTTTTCATATTTTACGGGTGTATTCCTTATAACAAGACCTTCCTTTTGACACCACCACTTTTGACCTTGGCCTTTTGCAGTTTGACATGCTTTTGAGAGAATTCAACCATCGCCATAAGGTACTATACGGAGTACAATAAAAACATAAGTGTAAACAATATTTATTCAGTTATCGACTGAATAGATTGGGCAACATGCTTAAAGCCTATAGATACCCTCTCTGTACAACAGGTCAAAGTAACAATACAATGAACAAAAAACATATAACTGTACATGTAATTAACCATAGCTCAAAACTATTTAAAAAAAACGTTTTCAGTATTTTCACCTTTGCCACCTTAAACCATCTTACAAGTGTATATCACTTCAGTCTACGCCCCACTCAATAATTGTGCTACCACCGGGGGCATGTGTTTCACAAATACATGTTGAAAAGCGGGAGGTTATAATTATATATTAATCGTTATGCCTGTCCGTCCGTCTGTCTGTCTGTTACTCTTTGAGGTACCCATCTCTTATCCACAACTCCTCTCAAACCACTGAATGAAATTTGATGAAATTTTCACAGAATCTTTACATGTTACATATTGCCATTGTGCACCTCCTATCTAACTTATTGATCTGACACATATTTTGGGTTTCCCACATCAACACATTGGACACTGCCATTATATTAATATGGCGAGAGAGAGAAGGGTATCATTTAGAGAGCTCATTGCTCACAGTTCCTCTAGTTTCATTGCTAATTTTAAAGTCGTCATTAACAAACTATAAATTGTCGACGATTTTTTTTATGTTTTCCCTTATCCTTACGTTTATCATACATAAAATGTTGTTGTTATGATACAATTTATGCTTTTTTCTAGTAAAAATTAATTATCCAAATATATCACACCTAGATGTGTCAAACTTTATGGTATTTTTTTTACTTCAAAATCTCTGGAATATATCGAGTCGACGTAGGAATGGAAGTCAGTACTGTAAACATCATTGATAATGTGTTCTCAATATATTTTAATTTTCCAGGTAAGTCACAGGAAGGCAAATGTTGTCTTTTTCTCATATTCTTTTAAATAAATCTGCTCCATATAAATACAAATAAAGATCTGCTAATAGCAGGCACATAACATCTATTCCTGTGTACATATTTTTTTCTTAAATGAAAAATGTTTTTAGATTTTTATGGGGTTAACGCACTAAAACCAAAATAAATAATAAATTAAAACTTTTCAGACAAAAAATACAATAATAATCTATGTCACAAATTACAGATTATAGAGCCAAATAAAAAAATGGCATAACTATTTTTAATTTACATGTAATTTTAATAGCATAAATTTAATTCTTTAAAAAATGCTATATTTTTGTACATATTCCGATAAGAAAGATTATATGGTATATGGTATTGATGGCAAAAAAATTAAATGGCATACGTATAACTATAGATGTTGAAAGGGGGACAATAGAGAACTGAAACACTTTAAAAAGAATAACATTCCCTCTAACTTCATTTCACTTTCAAGTTTAACAACAATGAACAACAAATATTTGAACATAACATGAGGTTTCAAGCAATTCAACAATTTGTTATATTTTAACATACACAGTATTGTATTTTGTACTTTTGTACATCTACTGTCGTACCATGATATACGTGTCGATTTAACATTTAATATCTACAGCGATAGAAGGGTTAATTATGACATATCAACGCTTGGGCTTCCGCAGCTGATACTGAAATGAAAGAAATGCAATTTAAACTTAAGAATCTACTTCTCTTTATACTAGGTAAAAATCATATATAAAATTAGCCATATAGTTTTCCAGTATTTTAAATAATTTTAAATAGATTACAAGTCTCGTCATCATTGATGTAACTGAAAAGAACTTGGTTTTTATTTTAAAAATGTAGATACGCTAAATTGCTATAATTGTGATATGTCTATGTGTAAAGAGTAAATAAGAAAGGTTTACTGAATTCGTTTGACACTTTGAATATAATGGATCCTGACGTTGGTCCACATCTTGCACACCATCCAGCACAGGTGAAGGATATCTCAGCGCCATCTGGTGATTTTCGAAAATCTCTCATTTTCGGGTAATAGCCCTTGATTACTCCCCACGTCAACTGAATAAACGTGAATTGGTTAGCAAATGCACTGTGTGGTGACGTTAATATCAGTATCAGGTGAAAATTTTCACTTTTAAGGACAGCTGACTTTTATAAAAAAAAATCCTCAAAATAATTATTATCTTGGTTATATTTATACAAATAAAATGAGTAAGTTTTACCCCACATATTTTGTTATTTTTCATTTAAAGTTTCAAAATAAGGGAATGTTACAAAAATATATATATATATTAATAAGGATAGATGCAAAAAGATAGAATATTGGACATCATTGAAAGTAAGCAAAGTCTTAAATATTTTAGAAATAAATTAACGACCAAAATAGGTTTTTAAAAAATATAAACACCCATGTTTCAATATCTTTGTATCATCTGTCCTTCATTATAACTCATATTAAAAAAGAGTATCCTATACGTAACTTCTTCTTAAAATAAAATTTGTAATTTGAGTAGAACGTAAGATACTTAATCTTTAAAGTTTGTAAAGTGCTTTTCATGTTCAGAGGTGCAGAATTTGAACGTGGTTGTTCAAGTTTTTGTAGCATCAGCTTACGTCACAGCTGTATCTTGTTGTGTTTTAAAGATTAGTTAATAAGCTTGATGATATTGGATGAAATGACTTTCAAAGATTACACAAATATTGTCAAAAAGAATTATATAATAATTTATGATGTCAGATTTAGAGTACATAATTGTAAAGTCAAAGCGATTTTTTACAAGCTAATTTTTACAACCAATCACAAGACGTGAACATTTCAAAGTACACAAACTTATTTTCGTTGAAGAAGCAGTTGATTTAGAAATGAAAAAGCAATTTATAATTTACCATGAAAAATGGTTTTAAGAAGCGTGGAAAAGTCATAAGTTTGATTTCTATCACCCTTTGAAAAAAATGTTATTTAAAATTTTTAATTTCTTCAATTCTCTAATGTCTAAGAAAAATAAACTTTGATTTGTTCCACTCCTAGAATAGACTGTGGTATAGAACGTCTAAAATTAATTCTTTACAACAGTAAATAGTTTGATAAGGAACTTGTTAAAGGTCTCATAGAATTAGAAAAGTTATCTTCCATTGACAGAATTTTTATGAAGTGACGGAATCCCGTATAGATAATGTACATAGTCACTTTTGTTGAATGGAATGTTAGAAAGTCTTCTGCCTGTACCTTTAGCTAGGTTAATAAGAAGTTATGAAAAAGGTGAAAAGACTAAACAGCGATCGTTAAAAAAAAATTCGTGAACACGACATTGAACATGGACCTAGGTGCCTTGGATGAATGACCATCCCCTAAGTGAAGGAGTGACCCCGTGTCACATCGTTGGATGGAATATAAACCGTCGACATAAGGATCATCTCCTTACACGGACACTCAAGAGCAAATCACTCTCTAATCACTGTGTAACGCCGATGATCAATGAAGAACTTTGCCCATAGAAAAATGCATGTAAGATTTACCGATTTTCAAAATAAAACCCAAGTTTTTTTCAGTTATACCAATGCTAATGAGCCTTGTAAATAAAACCGAGAACCACTAATCCTTTATCACCTCCTATTAAGTGAATGGAAGAATAGATGGTTCATTTTTCAATTTTTAAACTTGTTTCTATAATGCATTAATGTTTTAATGTCTTCCCCCTAAAATATCGCGCAACATTTATGATGTATAAGACTATTCATCATAGAAATGAGGTTATGCTGCCAATTGAAAAATCGGGACTCCCTGTACTTAGGACTATTGTAAAAGGTTACTCTACGTCTAATAAACTTCAAAAACAGATTCCTAATTTAAAAAAAAAACACATAAAGGGTAGGCTAATGGGCGGTTAATATAAGAGTTAATATAAGAATATTTAAAATTCCTCAATCCTTTTCGCGTGATTGAGATTTTCATTCTTTGTATTTATGAAATATTCTGTGATAAAAATTTATTTAGGATATAGAAATTGATTTTTTCAGTTTTAATAAAAGTATGCAGCATTAAGATTACGTAATTTATCGTAATCAGTGATTACCTTGATACAATTGATTATCGCAGTACAGTTAAGGTGCGCAATGGAAATATCGACTGAATTTTGTATTTAAAAATGTATTCGTAATCAGGATGGCGATTATTTTTAGTACATTATTTATATCGGATAATTGTAATTATGATTAATAACTACATATCGAGGACGATTATATTTTATATTTAGACTAGTCACGTGATGCGGCAGTCACGCGATTTGAGCACATTGACGAGAAGTATTGATGTTACATATAAATGTCACTAGTGCAAGGGCATAACCAAGTTAAATTTCCAAGTTTAGTATATAAATATTTTTAACACGCATTGTAGTTTCTAAAAAGTGCTGCGATCCTGTCTAAATTCTGCAATTTCATTGTTAAAATTATATTTGTATGACCGAATGCTATATTTTTGCTGGTCAGCGGCATGAAATATTGATATAATTAAATTGTTTTTAAGATTTCATCAGGATCGCAGCACTTTTCAGATACCTTAGTAGTTCAATAGTTGAAATGTAAAAGCTTACTTTGATCCACAGAGTGTATGCCCTTGCACTAGATCGATTTATTGAGACCCCCCCACATTATCCTCCGATGTACTGGCATACAAATATACGGCAGTGTCAATTAAATACGTAATGTACAGAAAATATATTAATAAAATAGTGAAAAAAACATTAAATTCAATTTATTGGTCCATAGAATATATGTAAATAATATTTTATTTAATTAGAGAAAACATATTTTGTCGAGAAAATATTACTTGATCTGTCTCTCACTGCATACAAACTACGTCACGTTGTAAGAAATGACGTCATATTGACAAGTGTATCGCAATAAGTGACTTGTTTATAACTTGTTATGTGGGATTTAACTAACGACAAAACAACACGCTATAGTAAGTTTTTATGTAGTTTGATGATTTCTTATTGGTTAAATTAGCAGATAAACACATTTTGTGTTATTTTAAAGAAATGTTGTATGACGTATATTGTGCATGATGTCATAGTCAAGTTTTCCCGTACAAATTAAGCTCCGCCTCCTTTTTGTAACCTTAACTGTGCTGCGATGCATATTGAACAAAAATGATACAAATGTCAACCATGGCTGTTCTGTTGTCAATAACAAAAAAAGATAATCGAATTTTTATTGCATGATGGAAAGAAAACATGATGAAATATATATAAACATAATTGAAGTATGGAAATACAGTATATGGAGAAGGAAAAACAATGATATAATACAACAATTACAGTTACTTAACAATGCACCATTTGAAAAATTATTTAAATTTTAGTATTCTTAAATTCATATGTCTTTTATAACACTATGTACTTTAAATCACTTTTTATTCGCGAGAACTTTATTTTCGCGTAATTACGCGAGACAGTGTGCTCGCGAAAATTTAATTCTCGCGTATAATAGTATTCCTTAAGAATATATAGAGCAATAACCACAATTCGCGAAAATTTTGTCTCGCTAATCAAGAGTCAATGACTATCTCGCGAAGATAAGGTGTCGCGAAAATTTTGTGATCTACAGTATCATCAATATCTTACAGAGGGGTCAATAACCAGCCCAGTTCCTTTAGTGTTGATGGTTGCATTTGCAAAATGTGGACAGGGACTCCGGAAGGATTTACCATTGCAATCTCTAATTTCTCTTACGGTAACGTAGGTGAACCAGTCAGCGTTGCAAACGTGTAATCCAATCCATAAATTTTCAAAGTCTGTGTAGAAAAAAAAATTTACTTTCATTTCTTCTTGTATTTTTTAATCCCATTCATTATCTAGTGATTTGATGTGTGGGTTTTTTTTGCCAAAGTTCTAAACTCAAAGTATATATCGTTTATTGAATTACTTTACTTCTTTATTTCAAAGAAAATAATTACTGCTTTATCATAAATTCTTTCAACAATTCATAAATTATTAAAAAAAAAAAAAATTGAATTTCTATTCCAACTTTCTGGAAATCTGTCCTTTTTAAAGGTTCTGTGTAACTCGACTGACATTGCATATTCATGATTGGCCAGTTTGATGGATCGTGTTCAATGAAGGAATTTGTGTTTCTTAAAGTAATATATTCTGATGGATCAGATGCCATGTTGTAACAAAAAATCTTCACTCTTTGTCTGTTTGTATTTTGAGATATCCAGTACTCGCCATCTTTGGTTATTCCTGAGCAGGTGACAACATCTTTGCAAGATTCTGGCACTTTAGAAAGAAAATAAAACATGGAATAAAATTTATTTTTGTGTTAATCTTAAAGTAACACTATGAGTCAAAATCAAGTGTTCTTTTAAGAAATATGTAGCATACAGAGAAAAAAAGACTGCACAATATAAGTGCCGGGAAAACAAAGCTTTTATCTACCATTAAGTTGTTTTTTATGTCAAAGTCACGCCACTTTTTTTTAACTCAAACTTGTAAACAACATTTAACTGGAGCATGCAAGGGTGAGAGATATGTTCTAACAACTTTTTAAAAGGATTGCATCAAAATTTTTGGTCCACGTACATTCATTCCTGGGTACCTTAAACCATGGTAACTATGGTAACGTAGTATTCAACTTTTCTGCACACGCGTACATAGGAAGGAAGAAGTATTTAGCAATATTTTCGTTACAGGGCATACTAAAATTATTTTTACTTTTATTTTTTCTCTATAAAAAAAGATTTTTAAGGTTCTGAAACATGTAATTTTCTGTAACCTTATACTTTTATGAATTTAACAAAAGAGCAAGAGCCATCTTCTGCAAAAAATGGCTCCGTACTGTTATCAATTGATTAACTATCAGCCTCTTTCCCATTTTATATATCAAAATAAAGTAGTCACTTGGTGCTTTCATTTTCTATAATAAAATTTTGTTTTAAGAATCCAGATATTTGAAAACAGGTTTGAGAAGTTGCAATGTTCTTGAAATTTGCAGAAAACATGCGTATTTGACTAACTTCAACAAAGAATTAAAATATGAGCACAGCCCACGATCCAAAAAATTAAACATGTTATTTGATCTTCAGAAGCAGAGCTTTCATTATTTATTTGCGTATTTTGGATCAGAGGTTGTGCTCTATATGAAATATTGAAAAAATGCTTCAACTTTCGGTCATTTTCAAAGGAATTTACAGGATATGAGGAACATGACGTATTTTATGACGACATAATGCACTGACTAGATGAGAAATTACGTCACGATTAATAGATAGGTGGCCACCAACATTCCAAGTGATAAATACTGCATTTGCAATCTAAACTGAGAGGTTCTGATTTTTCAGAAATTCTCAGGGCCATATAAGGCCTAATGTGACTCTTGCTCTTTACTTGCGTCATGCAAAAATTCTACTTTTTGAATAAAACCATCAGCAACATTAAAAAAAATACAGATATTTTCCCCATATGATTGACTTTTTAGTTTTATTTATTTTTCAAATGTATTTTTATTTCTTCAATTTTCAATTATTTGTCATCAATTTAATATTTTCTTTTCAATTGAAACAATTTCAGTTTGTCATGTTTGATTGAAATACAACAAATCAGCTTGTCATTTGCTCATGTTCATTGCTTAAAATTAAAATAATGAATTTGAACTTCTTTTTATTTCTGATAAAAGTCATGGTTTTCTTTTACTTACCCCAGCGGGTGCTTATTTTATCCAGAATATAAGACTCCACTATGTCATCTCCGCTTTCATCCTCCAGGCTGTATATGACTTGAAACAGTTTACAAGACTTGTCTGTAGAGTTATACAGTAAGGACACACAGTTCTGTTCATTTAAACACTTATGACAACACCGTAGCAGCGATTGATTAATTCCAGACCAAATTGCTAATGAGGGTTCAATGGGGTCAAGTCTCATTCTCACCAACCGTAAGGAAATTTCACCTGAAAAAGAACATTGTCTTGTTAACCTAAAATTAAATTTCTATCGGTGTCATTGTTTAAATCAATCATTGTATGTTGCAACCACTATTGAAATAACGACCACTATTGAAATAATTATATCAATAGTGGTAGAGTGTATATTTCAATAGCAAACATAGATAGTAACCACTATTGATATACAACCACTATTGAAATAATTATATCAATAGTGGTTGTGAGTGCATTTTAAAAACAAACATAGTTAGTAACCACTATTGAAATACGACTACTATTGAACTAGTTATTATTTCAATAATTGGTGAGATTCATTCCAATAACAAACATAGGTTACAAATTTAACGCACTTTGAAAAATTTTTTCAGAGTGCGTTGATTTTGTCCCAATTTTAACGCACTTTGAAAAAATTTTTCAAAGTGCGTAATTTTTTCAAAGTGTGTTGCCACAGTGCACTATAGTGGTTACTATTTAGGGCTTTTCGACTTTTGTCGAAAAGACCTATTGTTTTCGTCTTGTTTATTATTAGGGCTTTTCGACTTTTGTCGAAAAGACCTATTGTTTTCGTTTTGTTTATTAGGGCTTTTCGACTTTTGTCGAAAAGACCTATTGTTTTCGTTTTGTTTATTATTATTATTATTATACTGAACACTTCTATCGTTCAGGATATTGGGAGTACCTTTAAAACTAGGTGTTTTATTTAATAACTACTAAATAGCAAATTTAAATCTCACGTGCGTGAAACAAGAACAACTTCCGGTATAGTCACTTCCGGTTTTTACCAAAGGAATACTGAAATTTCTAAAGAAGCCAAAAACGTTTTTAATTTTAGTGTCTAGACTCCCAAATTTAAGATATGAATTCTAGAGACCTTATCCAATAAATTAATGCGCGTATGTAACTTTTGACCACAGATACTTTTCAAGATATAAGACTTCAAACATTGAAGAAGGGGGGATGAAATTTTTGAAAGTCACAATTACGTTACAAAAATTATTTTGAGCATAAAAATATGTTAGAACTAATTAGTAGAACATATACTGTAAGTTTCATATCAATCAGAACAGAACTTCCGGTTTTATCGGTCTTTAAAGTTTTATTTTAAATTGAAATTAAACGTGCCACATTATCTCTTGAAGCAATTAAGATTTTCTTGTAATATTTTGTATATGGAATGATGCTGATACTGTTGTGACATCATCAGATTAAAAAATTAAAATTTTGGAAAATAGGGGATTTCTAGGGGCCAACATTGAAAACGGACTTTTGCCTGTAACTTTTTTATTTCTCAATGAATTTTCAAATAGTTTTCAGATTTCACTTAAGGATTAAAAGGGCAGTCTAAAACATGTGGTCCGTGGGGTCACTTTTTGACCCCTTATAGGAGTTGTAGAGACCTGAAATATTGCATTTTTTAGTCTTTTAGAAAATATTTGTGCAAGAGTTATCTCTCTTTGTCCATCTGTTTTTAACGTTATATGGACTCTATGTTTTAATTGTGGTATGCGTCTGAACAGTACTTCAGGTTTTATGAGTCCCTTAAAATTGCCTACGGA